>NC_138302.1:101323771-101333771 GCF_965601325.2 Salmo salar
CAAATTTTAATAGGTATTTCAATTTGAATTTGCTTTTTAATGGCGTAGAATGCCCTGCGTACTTTCTCTCTCAGTTCATTCACTGCCTCATTAAGGTGTCCAGTTGAGCTTATTTTTAAACCTAAGTAATTGTAGTGTGTACAGTACTCTATATATTTTGTACCAATTGAGAACTTTGGTCTAATATTCTCTGGAAAATCATTATTTTAGTCTTTTAGTCTCTCTCTCTCTGTGTGTGTGTCTCTCTCTCTCTCTGTGTGTCTCTGTGTCTCTCTCTCTCTCTCTGCCCTTCTTGCCTTGTTTCTCAGATCTTTCACAGCTTTTTTAAAAGTTACCTGTGGCGCTGATGTTTAGGCCAAGGTATGTATGTTTTTTTTGTGTGTTCTAGGGCAATGGTGTCTCTCTCTCTCTCTGTCTGTCTGTCTCTCTCTTTCTCTCGCTCTCTCTCTGTCTCTGTCTCTCTCTTTCTCTCATTGGCAGAACCGCTATAGAGGACAATCTCTTGGCAAATTGAATTTTTTGAGAATGTGTTTCAATGCGGCTTTAATGTGTTATTTCTACAGTGCTAAATGAGGACTACCCTTTAGTTTAGTTTGGGATTAGCAAGAGGACTGCCAGGCTGCCTACACACTATAGAAATGACAAGTTTCAGTAAAGAAAAACATAAACAAGAAAATAAGATTGGCTGTTTTAATGTAAGACAAGAAAATGAAAGGGCAAAAAGTCACAAGTTTGTGAATGAATTTTGTTTGTGAAAACTGACACTTAAAGAAACCTCTATTCTCTGAATTATTGTAAACGGCCCGGCGTTTTCTCTGTTTATTTTCTCATTCCAAATACAACAGCTTCACGTCTTTATCAATCTGGCATCACAAGAACAATATTCCTCTCTAGCCATCTACCCCCCCCCCCCCAATTTTTTTTAAAAAAATAGAAGAGCATAATTAAGTTTAAATGACTCTCTCTCTGGCTTCAGTGATGTAAAGCGTGGTGAGATCTTGGAGCTCTTGACATATACACTACACGACAACTCTTTCAATAGTGGCTATATAATTAGGGGCCAAGTCTCTGCCGGTTAGGTCACGAGATCTCGAAAAAAAAAAGTCATAGCCTTGTACCTACGCACGAACAGTCAAGCAACACACACACACACACACAGACACACACACACACACACAGACACACACACACACACAGAGACACACACACACACACAGACACACACACACACACACACACACACATTTAAGCAGGAACATGGCCTTGATCCTGGAGTAAAGTCACCATCTGTAAATTGACACATTGCACTAATAAAGTTTTTTTTACATACACATATGAACACAAACAGGCCAGTTGTAGCAGGAAACAGATAAGGTCTGCCTTCCATATCTACAGGGCCTTCAGAAAGTATTCAGACCCCTTGACTTTTTTTTTTACAGCCTTATTAAAAAAATGGATTAAATAAAACATTTTCCTCATCAATCTACACACAATACCCAATAGTGACAAAGCGAAAAAAGGTTTTTAGATATTTTAGCAAATGTATTAAACCTTAACAACAGAAATACCATATTTACATAAGTATTCAGACACTTTGCTATGAGACTCGAAATTGAGCTCAGGTAAATGTGATATTTATGTTTTTATATATATATATATATATATATTACCATTCAAAAGTTTGGGGTCACTTAGAAATGTCAATTTTCTGAAAGAAAAGCAAATGTTTTGTCCATTAAAATAACATCAAATCGATCAGAAATACAGTGTAGACATTGTTAATGTTGTAAATGACTATTGTAGCTGGTAATGGCAGATTTTTTATAGAATATCTACATACAGAGGCCCATTATCAGCAACCATCACTCCTGTGTTCCAATGGCACGTTGTGTTAGCTAATCCAAGTTGATTATTTTAAAAGGCTAATTGATCAATAGAAAACCCTTTTGCAATTATGTTAGCTGAAAACTGTTGTTCTGATTACAGAAACATTAAAACTGGCCTTCTTTAGACTAGTTGAGTATCTGGAGCATCAGCATTTGTTGGTTCGATTACAAGCTCAAAATGGCCAGAAACAAAGACTTTCTTCTGAAACTCGTCAGTCTATTCTTGTTCTGAGAAATGAAGGCTATTCCATGTGAGAAATTGCCAAGAAACTGAAGATCTTGTACAACGCTGTGTACTACTCCCTTCACAGAACAGCGCAAACTGGCTCTAACCAGAATAGAAAGAGGAGTGGGAGGCCCCCGGTGCACAACGGAGCAAGAGAACAAGTACACGAGAGTGTCTAGTTTGAGAAACAGACGCCTCACAAGTCCTCAACTGGCAGCTTTATTAAACAGTACCCGCCTTACCAGTCTCAACGTCAACAGTGAAGAGGGCGACTCCAGGATGCTGGCCTTCTAGGCAGAGTTCCTCTGTCCAGTGTCTGTGTTCTTTTTGCCCATCTTAATATTTAATTTTTATTGGGCAGTCTGAGATATGGCTTTTTCTTTGCAACTTTGCCTACATGTCCAGCATCCCGGAGTCGCCTCCTTCACTGTTGACGTTGAGACTGGTGTTTGTTGTGACTTTTTTTAACATCACACCTGTGGGACAAGTACAGGATGGCAACAAACAACTGCCCGAGTTACACCAGGAATGCACAATCCCTCCGTCAGTGCTCAGACTGTCCGCAATAGGCTGAGAGAGGCTGGACTGAGGGCTTGTAGGCCTGTTGTAAGGCAGGTCCTCACCAGACATCACCGGCAACAATGCCGCCTATGGGCACAAACCCACCGTCGCTGGACCAGACAGGACTGGCAAAAAGTGCTCTTCACTGACGAGTCGTGGTTTTGTCTCACCAGGGGTGATGGTCGGATTTGCGTTTATCGTCAAAGGAATGAGCATTACACAGAGGCCTGTACTCTGGAGCGGGATCGATTTGGAGGCGGAGGGTCCGTCATGGTCTGGGGCGGTGTGTCACAGCATCATCGGACTGAGCTTGTTGTCATTGCAGGCAATCTCAACGCTGTGTTACAGGAAGACATCCTCCTCCCTCATGTGGAACCCTTCCTTCAGGCTTATCCTGACATTACCCTCCATCATGGCGAAGCCATTGCTCGTTCTGTGCGTGATTTGCCATGGCCAACGAAGAGCCCGGATCTCAATCCCATTGAGCTTTCTGGGACCTGTTGGATCGGAGGGTGAGGGCTAGGGCCATTCCCCCAGAAATGTCCAGCAAGAACTGGCAAATCTGGTGCAGTCCTTGAGGAGGAGATGCACTGCAGTACTTGATGCAGCTGGTGGCCACACCAGATACTGACCGTTACTTTTGATTTTGACCCTCCCTAGGCCACTCCAGGACCTTGAAATGCTTCTTACGAAGCCACTCCTTCGTTGCCCGGGCGGTGTGTTTGGGATCATTGTCATGCTGAAAGACCCAGCCACGTTTCATCTTCAATGCCCTTGCTGATGAAAGGAGGTTTTCACTCAAAATCTCACGATACATGGCCCCATTCATTCTTTCCTTTACACGGATCAGTCGTCCTGGTTCCTTTGCAGAAAAACAGCCCCAAAGCATGATGTTTCCACCCCCATGCTTCACAGTAGGTATGGTGTTTTTTGGATGCAACTCAGCATTCTTTGTTCTCCAAACACGACGAGTTGAGTTTTTACCAAAAAGTTATATTTTGGTTTCATCTGACCATATGACATTCTCCCAATCCTCTTCTGGATCATCCAAATGCTCTCTAGCAAACTTCAGACGGGCCTGGACATGTACTGGCTTAAGCAGGGGGACACGCTCTGGCACTGCAGGATTTGAGTCCCAGGCGGCGTAGTGTGTTACTGATGGTAGGCTTTGTTACTTTGGTCCCAGCTCTCTGCAGGTCATTCACTAGGTCCCCCGTATGGTTCTGGGATTTTTGCTCACCGTTCATGTGATAATTTTGACCCCACGGGTGAGAACTTGCGTGGAGCCCCAGATCGAGGGAGATTATCAGTGGTCTTGCATGTCTTCCATTTCCTAATAATTGCTCCCACAGTTGATTTCTTCAAACCAAGCTGCTTACCTATTGCAGATTCAGTCTTCCCAAGGCCTGGCGCAGGTCTACAATTTTGTTTCTGGTGTCCTTTGACAGCTCTTTGGTCTTGGCCATAGTGGAGTTTGGAGTGTGACTGTTTGAGGTTGTGGACAGGTGTCTTTTAGACTGATAACAAGTTCAAACAGGTGCCATTAATACAGGTAACGAGTGGAGGACAGAGGAGCCTCTTAACCTGTTAGGGCTAGGGGGCAGCATTTGCACGTCTGGATAAAAAAAATGTACCCGATTTAATCTGGTTACTAATCCTACCCAGTAACTAGAATATGCATATACTTATTATATATGGATAGAAAACACTCTAAAGTTTCTAAAACTGTTTGAATGGTGTCTGTGAGTATAACAGAACTCATTTGGCAGGCAAAACCCTGAGACATTTTCTGACAGGAAGTGGATACCTGATGTGTTGTATTGACTTTAAACCTATCCCATTGAAAAACACAGGGGTTTAGGATATATTTTGGCACTTTCCTATTGCTTCCACTAGATGTCACCAGCCCTTTACAAAGTGTTTTGAGTCTTCTGGAGGGAGATCTGACCGAACAAGAGCCATGGAACGATGATGTCCCATTAGACACCTGGCGCGCGCGAGTTCATGTTGGGTACCCTCGTTCCAATACGTTATTAAAAGAGTATGCATTCGTCCACCTTGAATATTATTCATGTTCTGGTTAAAAAAGGCCCTAATGATTTATGCTATACAACGTTTGACATGTTTGAACGAACGGGAAATATATTTTTTCCCCTCCGTTCATGACGAGAAGTCCGGCGGGCTTACATCATGTGCCTAACGAGACGGAGATTTTTGGACATAAATGATGAGCCTTTTTGAACAAAACTACATTCGTTATGGACCTGTGATACCTGGAAGTGACATCTGATGAAGAGAATCAAAGGTAATGGATTATTTACATTGTATTTTCGATTTTAGATCTCCCCAACATGACGTCTAGTCTGTATCGCAACGCGTATTTTTCTGGGCGCAGTGCTCAGATTATTGCAAAGTGTGATTTCCCAGTAAGGTTTATTTTTAAATGCTGGCAAGTTGATTGCGTTCAAGAGATGTAAATCTATAATTCTTTAAATGACAATATAATATTTTACCAATGTTTTCTAATTTTAATTATTTAATTTGTGACGCTGACTTGACTGCCGGTTATTGGAGGGAAACGATTTCCTCAACATCAATGCCATAGTAAAACGCTGTTTTTGGATATAAAATATGAACTTGAATAGAACTAAAAATGCATGCATTGTCTAACATAATGTCCTAGGAGTGTCACTCTGATGGAGATTGTAAAAGGTTAGTGCATCATTTTAGCTGGTTTTATGGTTTTGGTGACCCTGTCTTTGACTTGAACAAAACATTACACACAACTCTTGTAAATGTACTGTCCTAACATACTCTAAATTTATGCTTTCGCCGTAAAACCTTTTTGAAATCGTAAAACGTGGTTAGATTAAGGAGATGTTTATCTTTCAAATGGTGTAAAATAGTTTGTATTTTTGAAAATTTGAATTTTGACATTTATTTGGATTCAAATTTGCCGCTCTTGAAATGCACCTGCTGTTGATGGAGTGCACCAAGCGGTATATGGACACCCCTTCATACACTATATACAGTTGAAGTCAGAAGTGTACATACACCTTAGCCAAATACATTTAAACTCAGTTTTTCACAATTCCTGACATTTAATCCTAGTAAAAATTCCCTGTCATAGGTCAGTTAGGATCACCACTTCAATTTAAGAACGTGAATTTCTGAATTCAATAGATTATTTCTGGCTTGGTACTCTGCTGACACAATCTAATGTTTTGCTTTCGTTGTAAAGCCTTTTTGAAATCGGACAGTGTGGTTAGATTAACGAGAGTCTTGTCTTTAAATAGCTGTAAAATAGTCATATGTTTGAGAAATTGAAGTAATAGGATTTTTAAGGTTTTGAAAATCTCGCCACAGGCTGCCAGTGGCTGTTACGTAGGTGGGACGCAAGCGTCCCACCTAGCCCATAGAGGTTAAGCTATTTTGCCACAACTTTGGAAGTATGTTTGGGGTCATTGTCCGTTTGGAAGACCCATTTGCAACCAAGCTTTAACTTCCTGATTGATGTCTTGAGATGTTTCTTCAATATATCCACATAATTTTCCTACCTCATGATGCCATCTATTTTGTGAAGTGCACCAGTCCCTCCAGCAGCAAAGCGCCCCCACAACATGATGCTGCCACCCCCGTGCTTCACGGTTGGGATGGTGTTCTTCGGCTTCCAAGCCTCCCCCTTTTTCCTCCAAACATAACGATGGTCATTATGGCCAAACAGTTATATTTTTGTTTCATCAGACCAGAAGACATTTCTCCAAAAAGTAAAATATTTTTCCCCATGCGCAGTTGCAAACCGTAGTCTGGCTTTTTTTATGGCGGTTTTGGAGGAGTGGCTTCTTCCTTGCTGAGCGGCCTTTCAGGTTATGTCGATATAGGACTCGTTTTACTGTGGATATAGATACTTTTGTACCTGTTTCCTCCAGCATCTTCACAAGGTCCTTTGCTGTTGTTCTGGGATTGATTTGCACTTTTCACACCAAAGTATCTTCATCTCTAGGAGACAGAACGCATCTCCTTCCTGAGTGGTATGATGGCTGCATGGTCCCATGGTGTTTATACTTGCGTACTATTGTTTGTACAGACGAACGTGGTACCTTCAGGCGTTTGGAAATTGCTCCCAAGGATGAACCAGACTTGTGGAGGTCTACATTTTTATTCTTTTGATTTTCCCATGATGTCAAGCAAAGAAGCATTGAGTTTGAAGGTAGGCCTTGAAATACATCCACAGGTACACCTCCAATTGACTCAAACGATGTCAATTAGCCTATCAGAAGCTTCTAAAGCCATGACATCAATATCTGGAATTTTAAAAGCTGTTTATTAAAGGCACAGTCAACTTAGTGTATGTAAACTTCTGACCCACTGGAATAGTGATACAGTGAATTATAAGTGAAATAATCTGTCTGTAAACAATTGTTGGAAAAATGACTTGTGTCATGCACAAAGTAGATGTCCTAACCGACTTGCCAAAACTATACTTTGTTAAGCAGAAATTTGTGGAGTGGTTGAAAAACGAGTTTGAATGACTCCAACCTAAGTGTATGTAAACTTCCGACTTCAACTGTATACAACAGTATGTGGACACCCCTTCAAATTAGTGGATTCGGGTATTTCAGCCACACCCGTTGCTGACAGGTGCATTGGAATGCAGTGGCTGTACAGTAACATGCAAAATACGACGTCAGAGCTCAGGCTCTGTGCTTCACAGCTCTGTAACGGGTTTTGGCTGAAAAGCTGTTCTTAACTTGAGCACCGCCACGAAACAAGAAGTTGCCCCCATTCCTCCTGGTAATTGTGGAAACTTTTGAAAATGTTTTGTTGTCTGTGTAAATGCTTTAAATTAAGAGGACTCGATAATTTTGAAAAAAAAAATTGACATTGAGGATTATAATAAATACAGCTTTGATCGTCATACACAAGCAAGCCAAACACCTGTAAATCCAAATGTGCACTGCATTCAGGTGCTGCTGCACACGCACCTGAATGCACCCATGACTCCTTTCTATGCGTACCAAAATGGTGATATTGAATTGCCTAACACCGTCAGTTTGCATTTAAAAACATAGCTAGTCATGTTGACAATAGAATAAACTTTTAAAAAATCGTACACACCTGACCCAGATTGGGATTTATAATGAGCTGTTTTGGGGATTGCGTTAACAACAGGAAGTGTGATGGTGGGGATGCAGGGTTTGTGTTCCAAACAAAACAACTACCAGTGTTTTGCTCTAGTTCCTCAACGGCACAGCTATTTCAAGACTCTTCTTTGAGTCATAAAAATGCATTGAAATGACTTAGGAACTGCACAGTTTGGAGAGGGGAGGCCACCTGCATACAACTGTTATGTCCTCTCACTCAAACCCACAGTTTGGAGGGCTGTGGCCACCTGTGTAACCGATGTGAAATGGCTAGCTAGTTAGCGGTGGTGCGCGCTAATAGCGGTTCAATCGGTGACGTCACTCGCTCTGAGACTTGAAGTAGGGTTGCCCCTTGCGTTGCAAGGGCCGTGGCTTTTGTGGCGCGATGGGTAACGATGCTTCGTGGGTGTCAGTTGTTGATGTGCGCAGAGGGTCCCTGGTTCAAGCCCAGGTTGGGGCGAAGAGAGGGACGGAACCTACACTGTTACACCTGCATACATACACCTGTTATGTCCTCTCACTCAAACCCACAGTTTGGAGGGCTGTGGCCACACCTGTTATGTTCTCTCACTCAAACCCACAGTTTGGAGGGCTGTGGCCACCTGCACACACCTGTTATGTCCTCTCACTCAAACCCTTGTCATTTTTGTTATCTTATGTTGCACCTAACTAAAAACGTCCAGGAATATTCTTATCATGATACTGAATGTATTTCCATAGTGTTTTCGGATTTCGTTATCAACAAGTGCTGTGAAAAGTTCAGTGAATGTAAAATACGCATCAAATCAACAGTGTAATGTTTGGATTCAGTCTTGAGTCAGGTGAACTGTTTTATCCTCAACTTTGGTATAATAATTTCCCCATTATCTACAAACTGTTCCCTTTTCAGTTGCTGCCATGGTTACACATATACTTTTTATATTTCGTCTGAAAGAAACATTTCAATATAAACCAATCCATATATAGGCCAATTCCCCACGACTGTAAAGGGTTAATTAACAGTGGCTTTGGTGACCGCTTTTGTTGTTGTTTGAACTGTAGATTTCCACTTTAAGTAATGTGCAACATAAAGTTACTTCATGACCTAGCCACAAGAGACTGCTCTGTGAAAACAGTATTTTCCCCTGGAGTGGGCTAAGCAGAATGAAAAGCCTGAAGTGGTGCTATTTGATAGATGTGTCCTGGCTAGCGTCCCAGACTTCCGTGGCTGCCCTCACAACCCTGGATACCTAATTGACCCCAGCTCAGACTCATTCCGCCCCAGGTCCGCAGCCTGAAACAAATTGGTACGCTCGTGTAGAAGACAATTGCATTCTCAAACAAACAATCATACAGTACCTGGTAAAAAAAAAAGAGAAGAAAATCAAGGTGCCTACTTCATATGGACAATACAGTAAAACTAAGGCTGTGATTAAATCTGAGCCACACTAAAGTGATAAAGCACAGATTACTATACACTGCGTATTTTAAAGGCAGAGATTACATTAACGCCAAACCCATAGAATATATTTAATAGAAAATGATATGGTTACCATGGGTGCAGTTCCTGTTTATCTGATGAAGTCAGGCAAAATACTTTGTAGAAACATTAACAGATGATTTCTCCCTATTGGCATGACATACATTTATTTCCTTAGTTACTGCAGACAGACATCACCATCACATCCTGGCCTTTCCTTAGTTACTGCAGACAGACATCAACATCACATCCTGGTCTTTCCTTAGTTACTGCAGACAGACATCACCATCACATCCTGGTCTTTCCTTAGTTACTGCAGACAGACATCACCATCACATCCTGGTCTTTCCTTAGTTACTGCAGACAGACATCACCATCACATCCTGGTCTTTCCTTAGTTACTGCAGACAGACATCAACATCACATCCTGGTCTTTCCTTAGTTACTGCAGACAGACATCACCATCACATCCTGGTCTTTCCTTAGTTACTGCAGACAGACATCAACATCACATCCCAGTGACATCATGCTGTATTTTCTTACTACCAAGAAAACACTGTACTGTTGACGTATTGATACTCTAAATGAAAACGGCTGGTCAATCACTAACGTCGTACACAGGACCAGCTGGTCACAGAACTATTTCGTAATCAATCAACATCCAATCTTTGATGGTTTTGTATTTGTCATACTCAACGTCTCCGGGGAAAGACGCTTTTACAGC
>NC_138302.1:101338771-101356271 GCF_965601325.2 Salmo salar
AAGCAAGACTCAAACAAGTTTATACTGTATGTTGGTGCCAAATGAGTTGCAAGTCCTTTTCAAGGTCACATACACACACACACACACATACACACACACACACACACACACACACACACACACACACACACACACACACACACACACACAGATACAGATACACAAATTGAGGGGTTGGTATGTTCATGAAGCCATCATCCAGCCACCATCAAAGTATTCTCTTCAACAACAAAGCCTGACAAACATAATTGCAATATGTTGTTTTGGGGAAATATATGGCCTCTGTTGTTGCCTGCCACTATGTCAAGGGGCACCTTGTATGGACCTTCTCTGTTTAGAATGTGCCACATTCATATCTACCTAGAAATGCAAAAGACTAGTGGCTATCAACAACCCTGTTCCTGTCCCTGTCTCCAGAAGCAGCGTCAAGATAAGGATCCTAACCCCCAGGAGATGAGCAGTGTCAAGATAAGAATCCTAACCCCCAGGAGATGAGCAGTGTCAAGATAAGAATCCTAACCCCCAGGAGATGAGCAGTGTCAAGATAAGAATCCTAACCCCCAGGAGATGAGCAGTGTCAAGATAAGAATCCTAACCCTCAGGAGATGAGCAGTGTCAAGATAAGAATCCTAACCCTCAGGAGATGAGCAGTGTCAAGATAAGAATCCTAACCCTCAGGAGATGAGCAGTGTCAAGATAAGAATCCTAACCCTCAGGAGATGAGCAGTGTCAAGATAAGAATCCTAACCCTCAGGAGATGAGCAGTGTCAAGGTATGAATCCTAACCCTCAGGAGATGAGCAGTGTCAAGGTACCAATCCTAACTCCCAGGAGATGAGCAGCGTCAAGGTAGGAATCCTAACCCCCAGGAGATGAGCAGTGTCAAGGTAGGAATCCTAACCCCCAGGAGATGAGCAGTGTCAAGGTACGAATCCTAACCCCCAGGAGATGAGCAGTGTCAAGGTACCAATCCTAACCCTCAGGAGATGAGCAGTGTCAAGGTACCAATCCTAACCCTCAGGAGATGAGCATGGCATGTTGTAGGTCACATCATATGTCCCTTGTCCTTGTCCCTGTCCCCGCGAAAAGGAGCATCCCTGCGTCCCTGCGTTAAGATCCCTGTCATCCCTGAACCCAGGCATTTGGTGGCATGTCGGAAGCCACATGAATATTCAGCATTGATTGAAATGTAGCCTACATGGATTTCCTACTGGGCACTACAAAGACCCCTCTACAATCCTCACTACACAGACAGTTCAAAGGGAAGTTCCTTTTGATGTACCGGATAAAGAAACTCGTAGAAAATTGGAACCACCATGTCAGAACTCAAACAAACAGCCTCTATTTATATATGAAAGAGAAAAAGGGTTTTGTGGGTCTTCAATGACCTAGTTTCATTGGCTAAACATAACAGGCAGAAACATAACATTCAATAACAGGTAATTTAATTTGTTGCTACATCATTTCTATAAACTACATGGATGAATGAGGAATGGTTCAAGTAGTGGGGATGTTCTCTTGAGGAGCTAACGCTGTACTTGTGGTGACACACAGAAACTCTCTCTCACACACACACACACACACACACACACACACACACACACACACACACACACACACACACACACACACACACACAAAGGATGACTTGGGTCGATGGCACACATCAGACTCCATGTCAAGACAGCATCGTACGCGATAGTGTCTGAAAATATCAATAACATTTCAGTAATATATCAGTAATATGTCAGTAATATATCAGTACTATGTCAGTAATATATCAGTAATATGTCAGTAATATGTCAGTAATATATCAGAAATATGTCAGTAATATATCAGAAATATGTCAGTAATATGTCAGTAATATATCAGTAATATATCAGTAATATATCAGTAATATATCAATAATATGTCAGTAATATATCAGAAATATGTCAGTAATATATCAGTACTATGTCAGTAATATGTCAGTAATATGTCAGTAATATATCAGTACTATGTCAGTAATATGTCAGTAATATATCAGTAATATATCAGTAATATGTCAGTAATATGTCAGTAATATATCAGTACTATATCAGTAATATATCAGTAATATATCAGTAATATGTCAGTAATATATCAGTAATATATCAGTACTATATCAGTAATATGTCAGTAACATATCACTAATATGTCAGTAATATATCAGTAATATATCAGTAATATGTCAGTAATATGTCAGTAATATGTCAGTAATATATCAGTAATATGTCAGTAATATGTCAGTAATATATCAGAAATATGTCAGTAATATATCAGTAATATATCAGTAATATGTCAGTAATATATCAGTAATATATCAGTACTATATCAGTAACATGTCAGTAATATGTCAGTAATATGTCAGTAATATGTCAGTAATATATCAGTAATATATCAGTAATATGTCAGTAATATATCAGTAATATATCAGTAATATGTCAGTAATATATCAGTAATATATCAGTAATATGTCAGTAATATATCAGTACTATATCAGTACTATATCAGTAATATATCAGTAATATATCAGTACTATATCAGTAATATATCAGTAATATATCAGTAATATGTCAGTAATATATCAGTACTATATCAGTAATATATCAGTAATATATCAGTAATATGTCAGTAATATATCAGTAATATATCAGTAATATATCAGTAATATGTCAGTAAAATGTCAGTAATATATCAGTACTATATCAGTAATATATCAGTAATATATCAGTACTATATCAGTAATATATCAGTAATATGTCAGTAATATGTCAGTAATATATCAGTACTATATCAGTAATATATCAGTAATATATCAGTAATATGTCAGTAATATATCAGTAATATATCAGTACTATATCAGTAATATATCAGTAACATATCATTAATATGTCAGTAATATATCAGTAAGATATCAGTACTATATCAGTAATATATCAGTAATATATCAGTAATATGTCAGTAATATATCAGTAATATATCAGTAACATATCAGTAATATGTCAGTAATATATCAAACTCGTAGAATATTGTAACCACCATGTCAGAACTCAAACAGCCTCCATTCATATTTGAAAGAGAAAAAGGGTTTTGTGGGTCTTCAATGACCTAGTTTCATTGGCTAAACATAACAGGCAGTAACATAACATTGTTATACTCTTGTGAATTCTATGTTTTTTACTAGATTACTTGTAGTTTTTCATGTTGTTTGTCTGTAATCTTTGTAATGACTTGGTGCTGCCTATCTTGGCCAGGACGCTCTTGAAAAATAGATTTTAAATCTGAATGAGCCCTTCCTGGTTAAATAAAGGTTTAATAATAAACATCATATCATTCAATAACACGTCATTTCATTTGTTACACCATTTCTATAAACTACATGGATAAATGAGGGATGGTTCAAGTTACGGCCCCAACACATCTGAACAAGAGGAACAACCATGTGAGAATGCTGTACATTGACTACAGTTCAGCAATCAACACTATTGTTCCCTCCAAGCTCGTCACAAAGCTCAGAGACCTGGGTTTGGACACTACCCTCTGCAACTGGATCCTGGACTTCCTGACGGGCAGACCACAGGCTGTGAGGATTGGCAACAACACCTCCTCCTCACAATGACCCTAAGCATGATGGGATATTAATTGCTTAATTAACTCATGAACCACACCTGTGTGGAAGCGAACGCTTTCAATATACTTTGTATCCCTCATTTACTCAAGTGTTTTCCCGTATGTCAAAGTTAGGATTTGGCCCATGTTGTACATCACTGAACACTGGTAAAATCACAAGTTGCATAGCCTCCTTGTCACGTCCTGACCAGTAAAAGGGGTCATTTGTCATTGTAGAATGGTCAGGGCGTGGCAGTGGGTGTTGTTTTTGTGTGTTTTGGGGGTTGGCTTGTTTAGAGGGGATTGGTTCTAGTTTTCATTTTCTATGTTTATTTTCTATGTGTGGCCGAGTATGGTTTCCAATCAGAGGCAGGTGTCTTTCGTTGTCTCTGATTGGAAGCCATACTTAGGCAGCTCTTTTTTTCCTTTGGGTTTGTGGGTGGTTGTTATTTTTTTTCGTATAGTTTTAGTACCTTACGTAACTGTCGTTTTGTCGTTTGTTAGTTTTTTTTGTTTTAGTGTTCACTTTACTCAATAATAAAAGAAGATGAGCACTCTACACGCTGCGCCTTGGTCTGTCCCTTACGACGCATATGACACTACTTGAATACCTCATTGGTAACTAAATGTGTCACGTCCTGGCCAGTATATAAGGTTAATTGTTTTGTAGTTTGGTCAGGGCGTGGCAGGGGGTATTTGTTTTATGTGGTTCGGGGTGGTGTGTTTTGTGTAAAGGGTGTTTGATTTAGTAATTCCGGGTTTTGGTTTATGTTTAGTATTCTATGGTTAGTCTAGGTTGTGTGTTTCTATGTTTGGTTGATTGGGGTTGGGACTCTCAGTTGAAGGCAGGTGTTGTCTATCTGCCTTTGATTGAGAGTTCCATATATTAGGGTGTGTTTGTATGTGTGATTGGTGGGTGATTATTCTGTGTATAGCCTTGTGCCTTACCAGACTGTTTATTTGTTGATCGTTCGTGTTTTTGTTATTTTGTATGTTCGTTTTGAAAGATAATTAAAAATCAAGATGAGCATTCACGTACCTGCTGCGTTTTGGTCCTCATTCACCGACAACAGCCTTGACAGAATCACCCACCACCAAAGGACCAAGCAGCAGAGGAAGGAGCAGACGGAGTTCGAGTTGGACTGGCGGGAGAAGTGGACTTGGGAGGAAGTTCTGGACGGGGCCGGACCCTGGCATCAGGCTGGGGATTATCGACACCCGCAGTGGGAAATTGAGGCAGCCAAGGCAGAGAGGCGGTGGTACGAGGCCAAGTACGCGCAGAAGGAGAAGCACGAGAGGCACCCCCAAGAAAATTTTGGGGGGGGGCACACGGGTAGTTTGGCTAGGCGTAAGAAGAGCCGGAAGCCAGCTACTCGTGGTTATATGGAGGAGCGTATGGGGTGGAGAGCGCTATGTTTCGCTGAGGAGCGCACTATCTCACCCATACGCACGCACAGTCCGGTGCGCGTTATTCCAGCCCCTCGCAGGTGCCGTGCTAGAGCGGGCATCCAGCCTGGTAGGAGGATGCCTGCGCAGCGCATCTGGTCGCCGGTACGCCTCCGAGGACCAGGCTACCCAACTCCCGCTCTACGCACGGCTACCATCAGGCCCCTGCACAGCCCAGTCTGCCCTGTACGAGCACCCCGCTCGTACAGGGCTACTAGTTCCATCCAGCCAAGGCGGGTTGTGCAGGAGGTAAGATCTAGACCGGCTGTGCGCCTCCATAGCCCTGGGTTTCCAGCTCCTGTCTCTCGTGCGGACCCGGAAGTGCGTCAACCCAGTCCGACTCGTCCTGTTCCCGCTCCCCGCACTAGCCTGGAGGTGCGTGTACATAATCTGGTAAGCCCAGTACCAGCACCACGCACCAGGCTACAAGTGCGTCAACCCAGCCTCGCCAGTCAACAGTCTTCATCAGAGCTGCCCGCCAGTCAACAGTCTTCATCAGAGCTGCCCGCCAGTCAACAGTCATCATCAGAGCTGCCCGCCAGTCAACAGTCATCATCAGAGCTGCCCGCCAGTCAACAGTCATCGTCAGAGCTGCCCGCCAGTCAACAGTCATCGTCAGAGCTGCCCGCCAGTCAACAGTCATCGTCAGAGCTGCCCGCCAGTCAACAGTCATCGTCAGAGCTGCCCGCCAGTCAACAGTCATCGTCAGAGCTGCCCGCCAGTCAACAGTCATCGTCAGAGCTGCCCGCCAGTCAACAGTCATCGTCAGAGCTGCCCGCCAGTCAACAGTCATCGTCAGAGCTGCCCGCCAGTCAACAGTCGTCAGAGCTGCCCGCCAGTCAACAGTCGTCAGAGCTGCCCGCCAGTCAACAGTCGCCAGAGAGGTCAGACTGCGCTGAACTGCCGGAGTGGTCAGACTGCGCTGAACTGCCGGAGTGGCCAGACTGCGCTGAACTGCCGGAGTGGCCAGACTGCGCTGAACTGCCGGAGTGGCCAGACTGCGCTGAACTGCCGGAGTGGCCAGACTGCGCTGAACTGCCGGAGTGGCCAGACTGCGCTGAACTGCCGGAGTGGCCAGACTGCGCTGAACTGCCGGAGTGGCCAGACTGCGCTGAACTGCCGGAGTGGCCAGACTGCGCTGAACTGCCGGAGTGGCCAGACTGCGCATAACTGCCGGAGTGGCCAGACTGCGCTGAACTGCCGGAGTGGCCAGACTGCGCTGAACTGCCGGAGTGGCCAGACTGCCCTGAACTGCCGGAGTGGCCAGACTGCCCTGAACTGCCGGAGTGGCCAGACTGCCCTGAACTGCCGGAGTGGCCAGACTGCCCTGAACTGCCGGAGTGGCCAGACTGCCCTGAACTGCCGGAGTGGCCAGACTGCCCTGAACTGCCGGAGTGGCCAGACTGCCCTGAACTGCCGGAGTGGCCAGACTGCCCTGAACTGCCGGAGTGGCCAGACTGCCCTGAACTGCCGGAGTGGCCAGACTGCCCAGACTGTCCCGAATTGCCAGACTGCCCAGACTGTCCCGAATTGCCAGACTGCCCAGACTGTCCCGAATTGCCAGACTGCCCAGACTCTCCCGAATTGCCAGACTGCCCAGACTCTCCCGAATTGCCAGACTGCCCCGACTGCCCCCCGGCGATGCCAGAGTGGCCCGACAGCCTGGAACGGCCGGAGCCAGAGCCACCTCCAGAAATAGGTGGGTTGGGGAGGGGGGGTGTAGCACAGTGCCGTCGTTGACGGCAGCCACCCTCCCTTCCCTCCCTTTAGAAAAGGGGACTTTTTGTTGGTGTTGCTTGGGATTATTTTTTGTTAAGGTGCTTCTGGGGTAGCACCTTTAAGGGGGGGGTACTGTCACGTCCTGGCCAGTATATAAGGTTAATTGTTTTGTAGTTTGGTCAGGGCGTGGCAGGGGGTATTTGTTTTATGTGGTTCGGGGTGGTGTGTTTTGTGTAAAGGGTGTTTGATTTAGTAATTCCGGGTTTTGGTTTATGTTTAGTATTCTATGGTTAGTCTAGGTTGTGTGTTTCTATGTTTGGTTGATTGGGGTTGGGACTCTCAGTTGAAGGCAGGTGTTGTCTATCTGCCTTTGATTGAGAGTTCCATATATTAGGGTGTGTTTGTATGTGTGATTGGTGGGTGATTATTCTGTGTATAGCCTTGTGCCTTACCAGACTGTTTATTTGTTGATCGTTCGTGTTTTTGTTATTTTGTATGTTCGTTTTGAAAGATAATTAAAAATCAAGATGAGCATTCACGTACCTGCTGCGTTTTGGTCCTCCATTTCCACCGACAACAACCGTGACAAAATGACTGAATGCACTGAAGCAGTTAGAGAAACTGTTCTTATGTCCATCAACACAGGCATTATTGCTCAACCATTTTCCATTGCCAATTTCCTCCGAGGTGATACACAACAAACCGTTTGGCTCTATTGGTATCACCATAGAAACCCACTTCACCACAAGTCCCTACCAACACAGCACAATCAGAGCCCACCACACACACACACGCACACACACACACACACACACACACACACACACACACACACACACACACACACACACACACACACACACACACACACACACACACACACACCACAATCAGAGCCCACCACACACACACACACACACACACACACACACACACACACACACACACACACACACACACACACACCACAATCAGAGCTCACCTCACACCACCAACCTTGAGAGAAAATCAAAATAGCCAAATTGATTAGTCACAGGAATCAGAACTAATAAAGCCAATGCAATGCCCCTGTTTAATGGGCCTAACACACAGACGAGCATTCATCAAATTCCATTGCAGGAAGACATGATAGGCTACACCCCAGTAAGCACGGACCGATGGTGACGTCTACTGAACGTCTTTTTTTGGTCCTCTCCGGACCAGCATTTTTTTTTTTTGGTACAGTCCAGACCAGCTTTGATTCCCACATTCACGGACATTGGTTTTTGGTCCAATATGGACCAGCCTTGATTTGTTCCAAACATAGAGGTCTATAAATTACATCTTTTCAACTTTCATTCAGAATGGACCAGGGGCGGGCAGAATGGATTTTCCCACCTTACCCCTTCCAGACCAGAAGACACAGGCTGATATCATCTTGTTAATGGACTCAGAAGAAGAACAAAAAAGCACAGCTCGGGTCGCCGAGCCACATAATCATCCACACCGGGAGCAACGACCTGGCGGGCCCAGCAGGACAGGGTGGCCATGTCACTGAGGTGGGTGATTGAAAAGACCACCACCACATTCCCCCAACTCCAACCCCCCTTCCCACCCCCTTCCAACCCCCAACTCCAACCCCCCTCCAACCCCCAACTCCAACCCCCAACTCCAACCCCCTTCCAACCCCCAACTCCAACCCCCCTCCAAACCCCCCCCAACCCCCTTCCAACCCCCAACTCCAACCCCCCTCCAACCCCCAAGTCCAACCCCCCTCCAACCCCCTTCCAACCCCCAACTCCAACCCCCCTCCAACCCCCAACTCCAACCCCCAACTCCAACCCCCCTCCAACCCCCAACTCCAAAATCGTGGTATCCACTCTCCTTCAGAGGACAGATTTTCACCCTGCCACCGTTCAATCAACGCCAGCTTCTCCCGGGATTGTGCCCAGCAGCCAAACGGACACCTGGCCCACCATCATACCCTCTACCTGGACTGGCAGTACGACCACGTACACCTGGCCCACCATCTTACCCTCTACCTGGACTCGTACACCTGGCCCACCATCATACCCTCTACCTGGACTGGCAGTACGACCACATACACCTGTACAAAGAGACAGCCCCCCTCCCACAGCCCCAGCCCCTCCCTCCCTCCCCCCCTCCCCTGCCTCGCGGCTGAGCCGTTGTTGCTCCTAGACATTTCCACTTCATAATAACAACACTTACAGTTGACCAGGGCGGCTCTAGCAGGGCAGACATTTTATAAACGGACATGTTGGAAAGGTGGCATCCTGTGATTGTGACACGTTGAAAGTCACTGAGCTCTTCAGTAAGGCCATTCCACTGCCAATGTTTGTCTATGGAGATTGCATGTCTGCGTGCTTGATGTTATACTCCTGTAACCAACAAGTATGGCTAAACTAGCCGCATCCACTAATTTGAAGTGGTGTCCAAATACTTTTGTATATATAGTGTAGCTCCACATTGACTTTTAAAAATATATATTTTTTATTTCACCTTTATTTCACTAAGCAAGTCAGTTAAGAACAAATTGTTATTTACAAAGACAGCCTAGGAACAGTGGGTTAACTGCCTTGTTCAGGGGCAGAATGACATGAGATTCGATCGACTAACCTTTCGGTTACTAGCCCAATGCTCTAACCACTAGACTACCTGCCGCACATGATTGGTTGACGGTAGGTGAGGGCGGGAGGTCCTGTATAAACACAAACTCACTTCCTTGATAACATCCTTCACAACAGCTCTGCGCTGCTCCGCGAAGCGCAAGAAGTATGTACGCCCGGACTTCAGCAGAGGCCATATCAACGTTAATGCTGTACGGCCAATGACCACGGAGCGCCTTTAAGCGACTTTATTAACCAGAGCTGATACAGGATGAGGGAAAGCAGCCTGGAGGAGGGGCCTCGCAGTGTGTGCACTGTGAGCGAGTGAAGCGAGAGCAAACAGGGAGGGAGAGGCAGCGACCAACTGAGCTGATTTGCGCTAGTAGACTGAAAGGCTCTGCATGGTCAATCCGTCTGAGTTGGCCGTACAGCATTTGTGTCAACAGCAAAACCTGGGGAAAATATTCTGCACCATCATGAACAGCAGATTACTGCACATTCTCAGTAAATACAATGTCCTGAGTAAAAAGTCAAATTGGATTCCTACCAAATGATTGAATATCAGACTTTTGTGAATAAAATTTAATAAAAATATATATATTTTCCTACTTTGTTATCCTTTGTTATCTGCAACAGTTCTGTAAGACCTGGGTCATGACAGTCAAATCTCAAAAAGACATAAATTATGATATTTCAAATTATATAATCATTTAACCTCTTGGGGCTAGGTGGGACGCTAGCGTGCCACCTGTGGTGCACTCCATCAACAGCAGGTGCATTTCAAGAGCGGCAAATTTGAATCCAAATAAATGTCAAAATTCAAATTTTTCAAAAATACAACTATGTTACACCATTTGAAAGATAAACATCTCCTTAATCTAACCACGTTTTACGATTTCAAAAAGGTTTTACGGCGAAAGCATAAATTTAGAGTATGTTAGGACAGTACATTTACAAGAGTTGTGTGTAATGTTTTGTCAAGTCAAAGACAGGGTCACCAAAACCATAAAACCAGCTAAAATGATACACTAACCTTTTACAATCTCCATCAGATGACACTCCTAGGACATTATGTTAGACAATGCATGCATTTTTAGTTCTATCAAGTTCATATTTATATACAAAAACAGCGTTTTACTATGGCATTGATGTTGAGGAAATCGTTTCCCTCCAATAACCGGCAGTCAAGTCAGCGTCACAAATTAAATAATTAAAATTAGAAAACATTGGTAAAATATTATATTGTCATTTAAAGAATTATAGATTTACATCTTTTGAACGCAATCAACTTGCCAGATTTAAAAATAACCTTACTGGGAAATCACACTTTGCAATAATCTGAGCACTGTGCCCAGAAAAATACGCGTTGCGATACAGACTAGACGTCATGTTGGGGAGATCTAAAATCGAAAATACTATGTAAATAATCCATTACCTTTGATTCTCTTCATCAGATGTCACTTCCAGGTATCACAGGTCCATAACGAATGTAGTTTTGTTCAAAAAAGCTCATCATTTATGTCCAAAAATCTCCGTCTCGTTAGCACATGATGTAAGCCAGCCGGACTTCTCGTCATGAACGAGGGGAAAAAATATATTTCCGTTCGTTCAAACATGTCAAACGTTGTATAGCATAAATCATTAGGGCCTTTTTTAACCAGAACATGAATAATATTCAAGGTGGACGAATGCATAGCCTTTTATAACGTATTGGAACGAGGGTACCCAACATGAAGTAGCGCGCCAGGTGTCTAATGGGACATCACCGTTCCATGGCTCTTGTTCGGTCAGATCTCCCTCCAGAAGACTCAAAACACTTTGTAAAGGCTGGTGACATCTAGTGGAAGCAATAGGAAGTGCCAAAATATTCCTAAACCCCTGTGTCTTTCAATGGGATAGCTTTAAAGTCAATACAACACATCAGGTATCCACTTCCTGTCAGAAAATGTCTCAGGGTTTTGCCTGCCAAATGAGTTCTGTTATACTCACAGACACCATTCAAACAGTTTTGGAAACTTTAGAGTGTTTTCTATCCATATATAATAAGTATATGCATATTCTAGTTACTGGGTAGGATTAGTAACCAGATTAAATCGGGTACATTTTTTTTATCCAGACGTGCAAATGCTGCCCCCTAGACCCAACAGGTTAAAAACAAGTGACCTCCACTCCTACCATTATTAAGCCTTTAAACTAACAAGAGGTGACCTTAGAGAAGAGGCCCCTCAGCCAGCTGGTCCTGAGGCTCAATGAACTAACCACTACAAACCCGACAAAGCCTCAGGAGAGCGCTCAGAAAATCTTGTCCAACAAAATTATCACAAAGAAAAAAATGTAAATATCAGCTAAAGAAACGCACACAACAATCTAAGTAAACTTCAATGCTATTTGTCTCTAAACAGGCAGTACAAGGTGGTAGACTATCTGACCATTGTGACTGATGGAAGACTGAGGAAAACACTAACTATGTACAGACTCAGAGAGCACAGTCTGGCAAACCTGGCAGCCCAGAGAGGACAGGCTGTGCTCATTCTGCCCCGCAGGAAGAGACAGAGCTGCATTTTCTGTCAAACTGTGGCAGATATGCTGACATAAGAAATGCATTATTCCGAAAAACAATTATAAAAAATAAGAAGTTGAATACCTAAATGATGGAGACAAACTTAAATACATACTTGGTGAAAAAAAAGACATGCTGGGTTTTAGCCTCCTGTCACAACCTGAGGGACAGCCAGTGAAAAGTACAGTGTGACTTTATATCTGAGGGACAGCCAGTGAAACGTACAGTGTGATTATTATATCTGAGGGACAGCCAGTGAGAGGTAGAGTGTGATTATTATATCTGAGGGACAGCCAATGAGAGGTAGAGTGTGATTATTATACCTGAGGGACAGCCAATGAAAGGTAGAGTGTGATTATTGCACCTGAGGGACAGCCAATGAGAAGTAGAGTGTGATTATTACACCTGAGGGACAGCCAATGAGAATTAGAGTGTGATTATTACACCTGAGGGACAGCCAATGAGAAGCAGAGTGTGATTAGTCAACATGAGAGACAGCCAATGAGAAGTAGAGTGTGATTATTCTACCTGAGGGACAGTCAATGAGAAATAGAGTGTGATTATTGCACCTGAGGGACAGCCAATGAGAAGTAGAGTGTGATTATTCAACCTGAGGGACAGCCAATGTGAAGCAGAGTGTGATTATTCAACATGAGAGACAGCCAATGAGAAGTAGAGTGTGATTATTACACCTGAGGGACAGCCAATGTGAAGTAGAGTGTGATTATTCAACATGAGGGACAGCCAATGAGAAGTAGATTGTGATTATTACTCCTGAGGGACAGCCAAATCAAATCAAATCAAATTAAAATGTGTAGAAGTGTAGACCTTACAGTGAAATGCTTAGTTATAACCTCTTAACCAACAATGCAGTTCAATAAATTGAATTAAGAAAATATTTACTAAATAAACTAAAGTAAAAAGTAATTTAAAATAAATTAAAATAACACAATAAAACAACAATAATGAGGCTATATACAGGGGGTACCCTTACCAAGTCAATGTGTGGAGGTACAGGTTAGTTGAAGTAATTTTCACATGTATAGTTGTAGTCAGAAGTTTACATACACCTTTACCAAATACATTTAAATCAAATCAAATGTATTTAAATAGCCCTTCTGTAGCAGGGTGCGTAATTGGCGGCTGTCATGACTTCCGCCGAAGTCGGGACCTCTCCTTGTTCGAGCGGCGCTCGGCGGTCGGCGTTGCCGGTCTTCTAGCCATCATCGATCCACTTTTCATTTTCCATTTGTTTTGTCTTGTTTTCCTCACACCTGGTTTCAATCCCATCAATCACTTGTTATGTATTTAACCCTCTGTTCCCCCCCATGTCTTTGTGTGGGATTGTTTATTGTTTCATGTATGCGCCCGTTAGACAGGTTGCGCTGGGTTATGTCAACACGTATTGTGCTTCGTGTTCGTTGTGCCGTGTGTTTTTGGTTCGCCTAAATAAAAGGCTCCGTTTGCTACCCAATATCTGCTCTCCTGCGCCTGACTCCCGTACAGCCATTTACACATACCTGACAGCGGCAGAGAAGTCAGGCGCAGGAGAGCAGAACTGGGTAATAACCGGAGATTTATTAACCAAAACCAACGGCATCCAGAACAACAAGATAAATGGGAACAAAATAACCCGTTGTGCGCTCACGGGGAACGTGCACAAGCGCTAAACAATCCCACACAAAGACATAGTTTGAACAGAGGGTTAAATACACAACAAGTAAATGAGGGAATTGAAACCAGGTGTGTGGAAACACAAGACAAAACAAATGGAAAATGAAAAGTGGATCGACGATGGCTAGAAGACCGGCGACGCCGACCGCCGAGTGCCGCCCGAACAAGGAGAGGACCCGACTTCGGCGGAAGTTGTGACAGGTAAAATGTATTTATATAGCCCTTCTTACATCAGCTGATATATCAAAGTGCTGTACAGAAACCCAGCCTAAAACCCCAAACAGCAAGCAATGCAGGTGTAGAAGCAAGCATTTAAACTCAGTTTTTCACAATTCCTGACATTTAATCCTAGTAAAAATTCCCTGTCTTAGGTCAGTTAGGATCACCACTTTATTTTAAGAATGTGAAATATCAGAATAATAGCAGAGAGAACGATTTATTTCAGCTTTTATTTCTTTCATCACATTCCCAGTATTTGGTAGTATTGCCTTTAAATTGTTTAACTTGGGTCAAACGTTTTGCGTAGTCTTCCACAAGCTTCCCACAATAAGTTGGGTGAATTTTGGCCCATTCCTCCTGACAGAGCTGGTGTAACTGAGTCAGGTTTGTAGGCCTCCTTGCTCGCACACACTTTTTCAGTTCTACCCACAAATTGTCTATGGGATTGAGGTCAGGGCTTTGTGATGGCCACTCCAATACCTTGACTTTGTTGTCCTTAAGCCATTTTGCCACGACTTTGGAAGTATGCTTGGGGTCATTGTCCATTTGGAAGACCCATTTGCAACCAAGCTTTAACTTCCTGACAGATGTCTTGAGATGTTGCTTCAATATATCCACATAATTTTCCAACCTAATGATGCCATCTAGTTTATATATATATATTTATATATTTTTATACCTATTTTGTAAAGTGTACCAGTCCCTCCTGCAGCAAAGCACCCCCACAACATGATGCTGCCACACATGCATCACGGTTGGGATGGTGTTCTTCGGCTTGCAAGCTTCCCCCTTTTTCCTCTAAACATAACAATGGTCATTATGGCCAAACATTTCTATTTTTGTTTCATCAGACCAGAGGACATTTCTCCAAAAAGTACAATCTTTGTCCCCATGTGGTACACCTCCAATTGACTCAAATTATGTCAATTAGCCTATCAGAAGCTTCTAAAGCTATGACATCATTTTCTGGAATTTTCCACGCTGTTTAAAGGCACAGTCAACTTAGTGTATGTAAACTTCTGACCCATTGGGATTGTGATACTGGGAATTATAAGTGAAATAGTCTGTCTGTAAACAATTGTTGGAAAAATGACTTGTGTCATGCACAAAGTAGATGTCCTAACCGACTTGCCAAAACTATACTTTGTTAACCAGAAAATTGTGGAGTGGTTGAAAAACTACTTTTAATAACTCCAACCTAAGTGTACGTAAACTTCCATCTTCAACTGTAGGTAGGGGTGAGCCAGTGAGAAGTGTGAAGATTCATATCTGCCTATTTGTTATCATTAGTTGTTGTATTTGCTGTTAATATAAGGACCACTATCATTATTACTGTTTCATTACCAACAGTCTAGTATATTCCTGTCTTTGACCATTCTCACTATATGTTTAGTTTGACAACGTAAGTGTTTACGTTCCAAGTTAATAAACTGAATTGAATTGAGTGTGAGAGAGAGAGAGAGAGAGAGAGAGACAGACAGACAGACAGACAGACAGACAGACAGACAGACAGACAGACAGACAGACAGACAGACAGACAGACAGACAGACAGACAGACAGACAGACAGACAGACAGAGAAAAAGAGAAAAAGAGAGAGAGAGACAGTAAAATATACAGACTGATCACCCCAATTCACAAAAGTGGAGAACAAATTTTACCCAATAACTACCGTGGGATATGCGTCAACAGCAACCTTGGGAAAATACTCCACATTATCATTAACAGCAGACTCGTACATTTCCTCAGTGAAAACAATGTACTGAGCAAATGTCAAATTGGCGTTTTACCAAATTACCATACGAAAGACCACGTATTTCACCCTGCACACCCTAATTGACAAACAAACAAAACAAAGACAAAGTCTTCTCATGCTTTGTTGATTTCAAAAAAGCTTCTGACTCAATTGGCATGAATGTCTGCATGAGAGAGAGAGAGAGAGAGAGAGAGAGAGAGAGAGGGGGGGAGAGGGAGTGAGAGAGAGAAAGAGAGAGAAAGAGAGAGAGAGACAGAGGGAGATAGAGAAAGAAAGAGAGAAAAAGAGAGAAAGGGGAAGAGAGAGAGAGTGAGAGAGAAAGAGACAGATACATAGAGAGTGAGCGATACAGTGAGAGAGAGAGAGACAGAGACAAAGAGACAGTGAGAGACTGTCAGAGAGAAGAAGAGAGAGAGACAGTAAGAGAGAGGGAGAAAGGGAGAGAGAGATAGAGAGATTGATCACCCCAATCCACAAAAGTGGAGACAAAGTTGACCCCAGTAACTACTGTGGGATATGCGTCAACAGCAACCTTGGGAAAATACTCCACATTATCATTAACAGCAGACTCGTACATTTCCTCAGTGAAAACAATGTACTGAGCAAATGTCAAATTGTCTTTTTACCAAATTACCGTACGACAGACCACGTACTCACCCTGCACACCCTAATTGACAAGCAAACAAACAAAGTAAAGACAAACTCTTCTCATGCTTTATTGATTTCAAAAGAGCTTTTCTTTTTACTCAATTTGGCATGAGGGTCTGATATACAAATTGATGGAAACTGGTGTTGGGGGAAAACATACCACGTTATAAAATCCATGTACATAAACAACAAGTGTGCTCTTAAAATTGGCAAATAACACACACATGTTTCCACAGGGCCGTGGGGTTTGACAGGGATGCAGTTTAAGCTCCACCCTCTTCAACATGTATATCAACGAATTGGTGATGGCACTAGAACAGTATGCAGCAACTGGCCCTCACCCTACTAGAATCTGAAGTCAAATGTCTACTGTTTGCTGATGATCTGGTGATTCTGTCCCCAAACAATGAGGGCCTAAATCAGCACTTAGATCTTCTGCATAGATTCTATCAGACCTGGGCCCTGACAGTAAACCTCAGTAAGACCAAAATAAAGTGTTGCCAGGACCACAAATACAAATTCCATCTAGACACTGTTGCCCTAGAGCACACAAAAAAACTATACATATCTCGGCCTAAATACTTGAATCAGTTATAGAACTCATTGCCCTTTATGGTTGTGAGTTTTGGGGTCCACACACCAAACAAGAATTCACAAAATGGGACAAAAACCAAATTGAGACTCTGCAAAAAGAATTCTGCAAAAATATCCTCCGTGTACAACGTAAAACACAAAATAATGCATGCAGAGCAGAATTAGGCCAATACCCGCTAATTATTAAAATCCAGAAAAGTGACAATTAGACCCAACCAAATCATGACAACAACAAAAAAGAAAATTCATTGACACATTGGAAAGATTATTTTTGTTCAACTGATCAAACTAGAATGCTATTTGGCCCTAAACAGAGAGCACACAGTGGCAGAATACCTGACCGATGTCACTGACCCCAAATTAAGGAAAGCTTTGACTATGTACAGACTCAGTGAGCATAGCCCTGCTATTGAGAAAGGCTGCCGTAGGCAGACCTGGCTCTCAAGAGAAGACAGGCTATGTGCACACTGCCTACAAAATGAGGTGGAAACTGAGCTGCACTTCCTAAGCTCCTGCCAAATGTATGACAATATTAGAGACACATATTTCCCTCAGATTACACAGACCCACAAAGATTTAGAAAACAAATCACATTTTGATAAACTCCCATATCTACTGGGTGAAATACCACAGTGTGCCATCACAGCAGA
>NC_138302.1:101361271-101568771 GCF_965601325.2 Salmo salar
GTGATAGTATTTATCAACCTTTCTACCTGTTGTTATGGTGATACTATTTATCAACCTTTCTACCTGTTGTTATGGTGATACTATTTATCAACCTTTCTACCTGTTGTTGTTATGGTGATACTATTTATCAACCTTTCTACCTGTTGTTCTTAAGGTGATACTATTTATCAACCTTTCTTCCTGTTGTTATGGTGATACTATTTATCAACCTTTCTACCTGTTGTTATGGTGATACTATTTATCAACCTTTCTACCTGTTGTTATGGTGATACTATTTATCAACCTTTCTACCTGTTGTTCTTAAGGTGATACTATTTATCAACCTTTCTTCCTGTTGTTATGGTGATACTATTTATCAACCTTTCTACCTGTTGTTATGGTGATACTATTTATCAACCGTTCTACCTGTTGTTATGGTGATACTATTTATCAACCTTTCTGCCTGTTGTTATGGTGATACTATTTATCAACCTTTCTGACTGTTGTTATGGTGATACTATTTATCAACCTTTCTACCTGTTCTTATGGTGATACTATTTATCAACCTTTCTACCTGTTGTTATGGTGATACTATTTATCAACCGTTCTACCTGTTGTTATGGTGATACTATTTATCAACCGTTCTACCTGTTGTTATGGTGATACTATTTATCAACCTTTCTACCTGTTGTTATGGTGATACTATTTATCAACCTTTCTACCTGTTGTTGTTATGGTGATACTATTAATCAAACTTGCTACCTGTTGCTATGGTGATACTATTTATCAACCTTTCTACCTGTTGCTATGGTGATACTATTTATCAACCTTTCTACCTGTTGTTATGGTGATACTATTTATCAACCTTTCTACCTGTTGCTATGGTGATACTATTTATCAACCTTTCTACCTGTTGTTATGGTGATACTATTTATCAACTTTTCTACCTGTCTTTCTTATGGTGATACTGTTTATCAAAGTGCAGCTGCCTCTACTGTTAAACCTTTGGATGCCGTTTTTCATAGAGCCCTTGGTTTTTTTCACCAGAGACAGTTGTATTACTGATCACTGTATTCTTTACCAAAAGGTTGTCTGAACCTCTTTGAAGTCACGTAGATCACGTCATTATGCTCCACAGGAGGTTGGTGGCACCGTAATAGGGGAGGACGGGCTCACGTCAATGGCAGTAGCGACATAAGTGGAATGGTATCAAATACATGGTGTCCCAGGTGTTTGATGCCGTTCCATTTACTCCGTTCCGGTCATTATTATGAGCCGTCCAAGCCCTGCTCCACCAACTTCTGGACTTGCCTAACATCACTGTTACGATTTAAAATGACAAGTTATCAAACCGGTTCATAAGGTTTGTCAATTCTGGACTCCAGAGAGTTAGGTACATCAACCTATAATTTCCTTGCATATTCCGTATGGAACAGTGGTGGTTGGTGACAGTTAAGATGAGGGAGGATCATTTTTTTTGGGGGGGGGGGGGTTCATGAGCATGGTCTTATTTCTATTACAGCATATTGGATGACTGTCATTCATATTCCATTCACCCAGTTCAATGTAACAGTGATGGGTTTAGGATACTGTCATTCATATTCACCCAGTTCAATGTAACAGTGATGGGTTTAGGATACTGTCATTCATATTCCATTCACCCAGTTCAATGGAACATTGATAGGTTTAGGTTACTACATAATACTCTAATGTTCCCTGTACCCATCATGAGGTTGCTACAACCTGGCCTATGAATGAATGATTATAACGTAGGTGCACACAGGTCGAGAGAAACATTAGAGGTGACAGACAATGACACATTCTATACCGCCTTGCACAATCTTGCTTCCATGTATCTGATCTATCCTTGTAGCTCAGTTGGTAGAGCATGGTGTTTGTAACGCCAGGGTTGTGGGTTCGATTCCCACGGGGGGAATCGAAAATGTATGAAATGAAATGTATGCATTCACTACTGTAAATTGCTCTGGATAAGAGCGTCTGCTAAATGACAAAAAAAATGATCTAGGGTGTAATCATTAGTCCAACAGTTACAAACAAGAGTTTCTATTGGACAAATTCGGGTATGTTTATCCCTGTATCGTTCTGTTTTATAAACATTTTTCAACAGAATCGGCGGGATGAATACACCCCTGATCACACGTAAACAGAGTTCACTTTAATAGCAGCCAAGTTGTAATCCTTTTCGCGTCTACAACCTCTCCTCCTCTCACATTTTCACCTTCACTTGTGGACTTCAGTGCACAACACATCAGCTGTATGTGACCAGGCAGAAAAACCTTCCCAAGCCAAATCGTTACACACAGCCGACATAGTTTCAGTAACGTCATAGTCATAGTCAGCATAGCTAATAGAGCTAACGGTTAGTAAACCGGCTACAATCACGCAGTAATGTTACAGTGTTCAGTCAGTAGAAGTTACCCCAGCAGGCCCCAATTGCATTAACCAGAACATGAATAATATTCAAGGTGGACGAATGCATACTCTTTTATAACGTATTGGAACGAGGGTACCCAAGATGAACTCGCGCGCAAGGTGTCTAATGGGCCATCATCGTTCCATGGCTCTTGTTCGGTCAGATCTCCCTCCAGAAGACTCAAAACACTTTGTAAAGGCTGGTGACATCTAGTGGAAGCAATAGGAAGTGCCAAAATATTCCTAAACCCCTGTGTTTTTCAATGGGATAGGTTTAAAGTCAATACAACACATCAGGTATCCACTTCCTGTCAGAAAATGTCTCAGGGTTTTGCCTGCCAAATGAGTTCTGTTATACTCACAGACACCATTCAAACAGTTTTGGAAACTTTAGAGTGTTTTCTATCCATATATAATAAGTATATGCATATTCTAGTTACTGGGTAGGATTAGTAACCAGATTAAATCGGGTACATTTTTTTTATCCAGACGTGCAAATGCTGCCCCCTAGACCCAACAGGTTAACCTGTTGGGGCTCGGGGGCAGTATTGAGACATTTTGAAAAAAATATGTGCCCATTTTTAACTGCCTCCTACACCAACTCAGAAGCTAGGATATGCATATTATTAACACATTCGGATAGAAAACACTCTGAATTTTCTAAAACAGTTTGAATGGTGTCTGTAAGTATAACAAAACTCATATTGCAGGCAAAAACCTGTGAAAAATAGATTTTAAAAAAATGTGAATTTTGTGACTGTACTATTTAGTGTCATTGTTTTATAGATACCATAGTGAGAAAGGATTCATTTCGCAACACCTACGGCTTCCACTAGATGTCAACGATGTTTATAAAGTTGTTTGAAGCGTCTATGATAAACAGAGAGCAAATTAGAATCCAAGGAAGTTGACATGTCATCACTTCATTTTTTTGCGCCTGCGCATAAATCTGAGAAGCGTGAGTTTGTCATCATTGTTTATCTAGACATAGGATAGGTTGTGTGAAAATATTACTGATGTTTAACGTTAAAAATGGACCAAAAGATTAATGCTAAACAACATTTGACATGTTTGAACGAACATAAATAGATTATTTACTAGGTTTTTTTAGCTTTTCGGCGTGATTTTACACTCCCCCACCACGTTTTGTGGGAGCATAATGAACGCTAAGTACTTGGTGTTATTTGGACATAAATTATGAACTTTGTCAAAAGAAACCACATTTGTTCCGGACCTGGGATGCCTTCCGGACCTGGGATGCCTGCCTTCTGATGGAGATAATCAAAGGTAAGGGGATATTTACAATGTTATTATCGATTTTAGATGATGCTAACTGTATAGCATAGCTTAGTGTTCTTAGCATAACACCCCGTTTATTGCAAAATGTGATTTCCCAGTAAAGTTATTTTGAGATCTGGCCATTCGGTAGCAATTACGAGATGATAATATATTATTCTTTGAATGACAATATTATAATTTACCAATGTTTTCGAATAGTAATTTTGTTATGTTCACCAGAAGCATTTCAGAGAAGAAAAAAATCTGAATTTCACGCTACTGTAAAATGCTGTTTTTGGATATAAATATGAACTTGATGGAACAAAAAATGCATGTATTGTATAACATAATGGCCTAGGAGTGTCATCTGATGGAGATTGACAAAGGTTAGTACATAATTCTAGCTGGTTTCTGCTTTTGGTGACGCCTGACCTTGAATTGAAAATGGATGTTTGTACTTTTGTGGCTATGTACTGTCCTAACATAATCTAACTTTATGCTTTTGCCGTAAAGCCTCTTTGAAAATCGAACAATGTGGTTAGATTAAGGAGATGTTTATCTTTTAAATTGTGTAAAATAGTTGATTGTTTGAGAAATTGAAATTATTAGATTTTTGATGTTTTGAATTTCCAGCCTTGTTAGCAATCCCGACTCGGGGTTCATTGCTAACAAGCACAGTCACGTGTTTTTTTAAACTATAAATCATCATCAATCCAATTACCAAGGTATTTGTATACAGGGACTCGTTCGATTATAGAAACATCCGACAAGTAAAAATGTATTTCATTGGAGACAATATTACGAGAACTTGAAAACAACATGTTTTTAGTTTTGTCTGTATTTAGTATGATCAGTAAGGGTTTCCTACTGTACACAACTGTAAAATCAGACTGTCCCAGATAGGTCAGCAGGGGGGGTAATGGGACTGTAGCCTTGTCCCAGCCAGGTCAGCAGGGGGGGTAATGGGACTGTAGCCTTGTCCCAGCCAGGTCAGCAGGGGGGGTAATAGGACAGTAGCCTTGTCAAAGCTAGGTCAGGAGGGGGGGTAATGGGACTGTAGCCTTGTCCCTACCAGGTCAGCGGGGGGGTAATGGGACTGTAGTCTTGTCTCAGCCAGGTCAGCGGGGGGTAATTACTTACATAATAGTATAATCCGCGTATAGATGAAATACAAATTTTTAACAGATTGACCAATAGCATTTATATTAATAGTGAAAAGAACAGGTCCTAGAATAGACCTCTGCAGAACACCTTAACCAGTTAGGGCTAGGGGGCAGTATTGACACGGCTGGATAAAAAACGTACCCGATTTAATCTGGTTACTGCTCCTGCCCAGTAACTAGAATATGCATATAATTATTGGCTTTGGATGGAAAACACCCTAAAGTATCTAAAACTGTTTGAATGGTGTCTGTGAGTATAACAGAACTCATATGGCAGGCAAAAACCTGAGAAGATTCCAAACAGGAAGCGCCCTCTCTGACAAGTTGTTGTTCATCTTGGCTCTTTTTATTGAAGACTGAGGATCTTTGCCGTAACGTGACACTTCCTACGGCTCCCATAGGCTCTCAGAACCCGGGAAAAAGCTGAATGATATCGAGGCAGCCTCTGGCTGAAACACATTATCGCGTTTGGATAGTGGCTGGTCAGAGTACTCTGAGACTCACGCTCGTGCACGAGGGCACGAGATGTATTTATTTTCTCTCTCTTTGTACGTATACAGGCTTTCCCGGTCGGAATATTATCGCTTTTTTACGAGAAAAATGGCATAACAATTGATTTTAACCTCTTACATCTAGATGTTCCGCTAGCGGAACACCTGCTCCAATATCCAATGATGGGCGTGGCGCGAAATACAAATTCCTCTAAAATCCGAAAACTCCAATTTTTCAAACATATGACTATTTTACAGCATTTTAAAGACAAGACTCTCGTTAATCTAACCACACTGTCCGATTTCAAAAAGGCTTTACAGCGAAAGCAAAACATTAGATTATGTCAGCAGAGTACCCAGACAGAAATAATCAGACACCCATTTTTCAAGCAAGCATATAATGTCATAAAAAACAAAACCACAGCTAAATGCAGCACTAACCTTTAATGATCTTCATCAGATGACAACCCTAGGACATTATGTTATACAATGCATGCATGTTTTGTTCAATCAAGTTCATATTTATATCAAAAACCAGCTTTTTACATTAGCATGTGACGTTCAGAACTAGCATACCTCCGGTGAATTTACTAAATTACTCACGATAAACGTTCACAAATACATAACAATTATTTTAAGAATTATAGATACAGAACTCCTCTATGCACTCGATATGTCCGATTTTAAAATAGCTTTTCGGTGAAAGCACATTTTGCAATATTCTCAGTAGATAGCCCGGCATCACAGGGCTAGCTATTTAGACACCCAGCAAGTTTAGCACTCATCAAAGTCAGATTTACTATAAGAAAAATGTTATTACCTTTGTTGTCTTCGTCAGAATGCACTCCCAGGACTTCTACTTCAATAACAAATGTTGGTTTGGTCCAAAATAATCCATCGTTATATCCAAATAGCGGCGTTTTGTTCGTGCGTTCTAGACACTATCCGAATGGTAAATAAGGGTCGTGCGCATGGCGCATTTCGTGACAAAAGATTTCTAAATATTTCATTACCGTACTTCGAAGCATGTCAACTGCTGTTTAAAATCCATTTTTATGCCATTTTTCTCGTAAAAAAGCGATAATATTCCGACCGGGAATCTGCGTTTCGGTAAATAGAGGGGAAAAAAGAAAGACGGGGGCGGCCAGTGCACGCGCCTAAGCCCTTTGTCCTCTGATAGACCACTTAGCAAAAGCGCTCGTGTGTTTCAGCCAGGGCTTTGAATTACGTCATTCAGCTTTTTCCCGGGCTCTGAGCGCCCATGGAAGCCGTAGGAAGTGTCACGTAACAGCAGAGATCCTTTGTAATGGATAGAGATGACAAAGAAGGACAAGAAATTGTCAGACAGGGCACTTCCTGTATGGAATCTTCTCAGGTTTTGGCCTGCCATATGAGTTCTGTTATACTCACAGACACCATTCAAACAGTTTTAGAAACTTTGGAGTGTTTTCTATCCAAAGCTAATAATTATATGCATATTCTAGTTTCTGGGCAGGAGTAATAATCAGATTAAATCGGGTACGTTTTTTATCCGGCTGTGAAAATACTGCCCCCTAGCCATAACAGGTTAAACAGCGGTTGACATGCTTCGAAGTACGGTAATGGAATATTTAGACATTTTTTGTCACGAAATGCGCCATGCTCGTCACCCTTATTTAACCTTTCGGATAGTGTCTTGAACGCATGAACAAAACTCCGCTATTTGGATATAACAATGGATTATTTGGGACCAAACCAACATTTGTTATTGAAGTAGAAGTCCTGGGAGTGCATTCTGACGAAGAACAGCAAAGGTAATAACATTTTTCTTATAGTAAATCTGACTTTGTTGAGAGCTAAACTTGCTGGGTGTCTAAATAGCTAGCCCTGTGATGCCGGGCTATCTACTGAGAATATTGCAAAATGTGCTTTCACCGAAAAGCTATTTTAAAATCGGACATATCGAGTGCATAGAGGAGTTCTGTATCTATAATTCTTAAAATAATTGTTATGTTTTTTGTGAACGTTTATCGTGAGTAATTTAGTAAATTCACCGGCAGTGTTCGGTGGGAATGCTAGTCACATGCTAGTCACATGCTAATGTAAAAAGCTGTTTTTTGATATAAATATGAACTTGATTGAACAAAACATGAATGTATTGTATAACATAATGTCCTAGGATTGTCATCTGATGAAGATCATCAAAGGTTAGTGCTGCATTTAGCTGTGGTTTGGGTTTATGTGACATTATAGGCTAGCTTGAAAAATGGGTGTCTGATTATTTCTGGCTGGGTACTCTGCTGACATAATCTAATGTTTTGCTTTCGTTTTAAAGCCTTTTTGAAATCGGACAGTGTGGTTAGATTACCGAGAGTCTTGTCTTTAAAATGGTGTAAAATAGTCATATGTTTGAGAAATTGAAGTAATAGCATTTCTAAGGTATTTGAATAACGCAAGCGTCCCACCTAGCCCATAGAAGTTAATTTACTACTTAACCCCATCAATCACAATGGCCTGAGTTCTGTCACTAAGATAATCGTGAAACCATGAACAGGCATCAGAGCTCAGGCCAACGTGGACAACTCCAAAATCCAATTGGTCAGCCCCTGTGGATTTCTTGTTGTTTATTGCTAGCAAAGCACGCAATACTTATTTTTCTGTAAATAATCAGATTTAACCTTTGTCATTTGTCAATAATTCCTCAGTTCCTTAAAAGCTTGCCAGCCTCGGCCTAAGCATGTGTTCCTGGCCTTGACCCAAGCATCATCTCTTTTATGAATGACTTTGTGTCACGTCCTGACCAGCAGAGGGAGTAATTGTATTATAATTCGGTCAGGACGTGGCAGAAGGGTATTTGTTTTGTATGGTTGGGGTTGTGTGTTTTATTAAAGGGGTGTTTGGTTTATGTAGTCTGGGGTTTGAGTATATGTTCTAGTGTTGGTTTTCTATGGTTTTCTAGTCTGTCTATTTCTGTGTGGTTTGTGTGGCTCCCGATCAGGAACAGCTGTACGTCGTTGTTCCTGATTGGGAGTCATATATTAGGAGCTTGTTTTCACCTGGGGTTTTTGTGGGTAGTTGTCTTTTGCACTGCTAGTGTTCTTAGCCTGTGAAACTGTCGTCTGTTGTTGTTTTTGAGGTTCTCTTTATTTAATAAATTATAAAGATGAGCATCCACATTCCCGCTGCGTTTTGGTCATCTCTACCCAACGACACCCGTGACACTTTGGATAATTCTGGAGTGTACCAGGAATTCGATCTACCTTTAATAACCCTTTATGTTTTTTTTGTAGGGAGTATGATTATCTACAATTGTATTGAAGACATCTGCAAAAAGGCTGAAAGCCAAATCAGGTTCAGGGATAGATTAAATAAAATCAAGGTCACAAAAAGAAAGATCATGTGAAAAAGCCGGTTCACTGAAGTTTTTTAGATTTTTTGTATTCTCACATCTCTAACACAAACAACTGGGCAATGGTCACTAATATCTTGTGTCGGCAAGACACCGGTAGAAACATATTTATCTGATGTATTCTTTAAAATAAGATCAATCAGAGTTGACTTTGAAGGATCGTTAGGGTTGTGCCGTGTAGACTTAGTCACCAGCTGGGTTAGGTTTAGATCATCACACATGTCTTTTAGAATGTCTGAAGCCTGAATTTCCCCAATCATAATTTAGGTCACGCAGGATAATAACTTCTGATTTAGTAAAATAAGACAACAAACTGGTTACCTTCTCAAGTACACAAAGGTTAGCCCGAGGGAGGATGGTAAGACCCCTATAACAGTTATGGATACATTTTTCCCAAATCAGAGGCTTAAAGATAGTAGCAAACATTTTTTGGGGCAATGAAAATGGATTTCAGTAAAGTTATTTTTTAATAAGAATGGCCTTTCCACCACCTCTACCCTGTCTATCAGATCTGAACACATAACCTTCAATATTAATTTCAGAGTTCAGAATTTCCCCAGAGATCCAAGTTTCAGTCAATATCAGAATTTCCGGATGGATCTGCATAGTGATGTAATCCAGTTCAGATACATCAACCAATCAAAAGTCCTTTACAATGTTTTAAGTCACAAGGAGTCTCCAACTCAAACAAGCTACGTCCAATAGGCGGTTGCAGGTCCTGTCTGATGATTGATGTTGATATACAGTGCATTCGGAAATTATTCACAACCCTTGACTTTTTCCACAATTTGTTACATTACAGACATTCTAAAATTGATAAAATATTTGTTTTTCCCTCATCAATCTACACACAATACCCCATAATGACAAAGCGGAAATTAAAAACATTTACATAAGTGCTCAGACCCTTTACTATGAGACTCGAAATTGAGCATCCCGTTTCCATTGATCATCCTTGATTGGAGTCGAGCTGTGGTAAATTCAATTGATTGGACATGATTTGGAAAGACACACACCTGTCTATGTAACATCCCACATTTGACAGTTCATGACAGAGCAAAAACCAAGCCATGAGGTTGAAGGAATTGTATGTAGAGCTCCAAGACAGGATTGTGTCGAGACACAGATCTCAGGAACCGTACCAAACAATTTCTGCAGCATTAAAGGTCCCCAAGAACACAGTGGCCTACATCATTCTTAAATAGAAGAAGTTTGGAACCACCAAGACTCTTCCTAGAGCCGACTTTCCGGACCAATTGAGCAATCGGGGGAGAAGGGCTTTGGTCAGGGAGGTGACCAAGAACCCGGTGGTCACTCTGACAGAGCTCCAGAGTTCCTCTGTGGAGATGGGAGAACCTTTCAGAAGGACAACCATCTCTGCAGCACTCCACCAATCAGGCCTTTACGGTAGAGTGGCAAAATGGAAGCCACTCCTCAGTAAAAGGCACATGACAGCCGGCTTGATATTTGCCAAAAGGCACCTAAAGGACTCTCAGACCATAAGAAACAAGATTCTCTGGTCTGATGAAACCAAGATTGAACTTAGGCCTGAATGCCAAGTGTCGTCCGGAGGAAACCTGGAACCATCCCTACGCAGCGACGCTCCTCATCCAACCTGACAGAGCTTGAGAGGATCTGAAGAGAAGAATGGGAGAAACTCCCCAAATACAGATGTGCCAAGCTTGTAGCATCATCGAAGAAGACTCAAGGCTTTAATCGCTGCCAAAGGTGTGTCACGCTCATCGTACGAACTGGAAGCATACTCGGACCAACGTGCAGTGTGATCTGGGTTCCACATCTTTATTAGTGAAACGCACAAAACAATAAACAGCAAACGAAACGTGAAGTCAAATGCAGTGTTCACAGGCAACTACACACAAACAACTAACCGTAACATCAGATGTGCTACATGCACTAACTCAAAACAAGATCCCAAAAAACACAGTGGGGAAATGGCTGCCTAAATATGATCCCCAATCAGAGACAACAATAAACAGCTGCCTCTGATTGGGAACCATACCAGGCCAACATAGAAATAAACACACTAGATCACCCACCCTAGTCACACCCCGACCTAACCAAAATAGAGAATAAAAAGGCTCTCTATGGTCAGGGCGTGACAAGGTGATTCAACAAAGTACTTTGTACAGGGTTTGAAAACTTATGTAAATGTGATATTTCTGTTTTTTAGTTGTAATACATTTGCAAAAATGTAAAGGAACACAGCTTTGCTTTGTCATTATGGGGTATTGTGTGTAAATCATGTGGGAATTGTTTTAAAATCCATTTCAGAATAAGGCTGCAATGTAACAAAATTACACTAGTTTCAGGAAACTAGGTGTATGTCGCGTGTCACTACTTCACAGGAGAGCCGTTTGAACTTAAACTTTATATTTTTATCAACATTTTTTTTGGGGGGGGGGGAAATGCCTTCTCAAACATGTAAATACAAATAAAACATAAAAATTATGAGCCTTGTTGGTTTAGCCACAGAAAAATTCAGCAACCTTCCCGCTACCAATGATTGGCTGAGATAATGAGTGGGCTGGACATGCCGCGAGACGAGTTTGGATTGGTCTGCCATATAGCACGCCACTGTCAATTTGGGCTGGTCAGTTCCTGTCTAACGCTGCTTTCTTTAATGTATCGCATTGTAAAACTTAACAAAAGACTCAACTATGCAAGTATCCATTTCAATAGAACGTCACTGCAACAACTGTTTCAGAGCACTCTTGTCTGATTGTGCCAGAGCGCAGGATAACTGATGAATTTATAAACGCTCAACACTGGTCGAATATCGCCGGTGTCATTAAATGTCAGCAAAAAAAAACGTAATTAAATTGTTGCCAGGAGCACAGTTACAGTCATCAACTCTCTGGACAACATGATAACAGTCTAACCAGCTCTGCTAGGGTGAGTAAAATGGTCAGAGTTTGGGTGGGGGTTAAAGCTTAACCTGTTATGGCTAGGGGGCAGTATTTTCACGGCTGGATAAAAAACGTACCCGATTTAATCTGGTTACTACTCCTGCCCAGTAACTAGAATATGCATATAATTATTGGCTTTGGATAGAAAACACTCCAAAGTTTCTACAACTGTTTGAATGGTGTCTGTGAGTATAACAGAACTCAAATGGCAGGTCAAAACCTGAGAGATTCCTTTACAGGAAGTGGCCTGTCTGACCATTTCTTGAACTTCTTTGCCATCTCTATCTTTTACAAAGGATCTCTGCTCTAACGTGACACTTCCTACGTCTTCCATGGGCGCTCAGAGCCTGGGAAAAAACAGAATGTCGTCATCCCAGCCCCAGGCTGAAACACATTATCACCTTTCTCAAGTGGCCGATCAAGGGACTGTGGGCATTAGGCGCGTGCCCTGGCTGCCCCCGTCTTTGTGATTTTTCCTCTGTTTGCCGAAAAGGAGATTGCCGGTCGGAATATTATCGCTTTTTTACGAGATAAATTGCATAAAAATTGATTTTAAACAGCGGTTGATATGCTTCGAAGTACGGTAATGGAATATTTAGAATTTTTTTGTCACGAATTGCGCCATGCGCACGACCCTGATTTACCATTTCGGATAGTGTCTGGGACGCACGAACAAAACGCCGCTATTCGGATATAACGATGGATTATTTTGGACCAAACCAACATTTGTTATTGAAGTAGCAGTCCTGGGAGTGCATTCTGACGAAGACAACAAAAGGTAATCAAACTTTTATAATAGTAAATCTGATATTGGTGAAGGCTAAACTTGCCGGGTGTCTAAATAGCTAGCCCGTGATGGCTGGGCTATGTACTTAGAATATTGCAAAATGTGCTTTCACCAAAAAGCTATTTTAAAATCGGACATATCGAGTGAATAGAGGAGTTCTGTATCTATAATTCTTAAAATAATTGTTATGCTTTTTGTGAACGTTTATCGTGAGTAATTTAGTAAATTGTTAGCAAATTCCCCGGAAGTTTGCTGGGGGTATGCTAGTTCAGAACGTCACATGCTAATGTAAAAAGCTGTTTTTTGATAAATATGAACTTGATTGAACAAAACATGCATGTATTGTATAACATAATGTCCTAGGTGTGTCATCTGATGAAGATCATCAAAGGTTAGTGCTGCATTTAGCTGTCTTCTGGGTTTTTGTGACATTATATGCTAGCTTGAAAAATGGGTGTCTGATTATTTCTGGCTTGGTACTCTGCTGACATAATCTAATGTTTTGCTTTCGCTGTAAAGCCTTTTTGAAATCGGACAGTGTGGTTAGATAAAGGAGAGTCTTGTCTTTAAAATGCTGTGAAATAGTCATTTGTTTGAAAAATTGAAGTTTTTGTATTTTTGAGGAATTTGTAATTCGCCTATCATTGGATATTGGAACAGGTGTTCCGCTAGCGGAACGTCTAGATGTAAGAGGTTAAGGTGATTCTTATGGCATTGCACACGGTCAGTGTGAACCAGAGTAACTTGATGCCAAACAAGCTGTACAAACAAAACGGAAACGATACAGGACGTCTTATTTAATGAAAGGGGTTGCAGTCTGTAGTGAAGTGTTCATCCATGTATACGGGTAAGAGTCTAGCTACAGTTTCACATATTATACATTTCTAATTTTATCAGAATTTTGTTTTCATTGCAAGTTAAAGCTTGCTGTTAGCTAGCTAGCTAACGGTAGATAGCTGGCTCTCTAGCTAAAATTACATGTATGATCTGTGTAGTAATATTATCTCAGAATGCCATTTTGCATTGCTAGTTATAGCCTAATGTTAGCTTGCTAACTAGTGAACATTGAACCTATTTGGTTAACTTTAGCTGGCTATGACAATCGGTTTGTATTGCTAGTACTCTATGGATGGGGATTATGGTTCATTGTTTAGCTAGTAGCATTGTTTACCGGGACGCTTTTGAGGGGAAATTAGGTAGTCAACGTCAGACAGAGATGTAAAATGCTGTTTTTATATATAAATATGACCTTTATTGAACAAAAGAATGCATGCATTGTATAACATGATGTCCTAGGGGTGCCATCTGATGAAGTTTGTAAAAGGTTAGTGCTACATTTAGCTGTTTATTGATAATATGTGATGGAAGTGGTTGGTCGGAAAATGGCTATGAAGCTGCTTTTTACGATGGACTCATCTAATATAATCTAATGATTTGCTTTTCCTGTAAAACCTTTTTGAAATCGGACGACGTGGGTCGATTCAGGAGAGGTGTATCTATAAAAAAAAAAAATATATATTTTTTATTTTTGTAAAAAATTATGATAATTTTTTAATGCTAATTGGCGATATGATTTTTCGCTGGATTTTGATCCCGCTAACGGGATCAGATGCTCAAGAGGCTAGCTAGCTACATGTCTAATCAAAAGATCCCACTTCACCAGATGATGACATGACCTATCAAGTTAGCCAGGTGTGTCTGACTGTGATTACGGCTCTCCATTCTATAATAATGGAATTTGTATTTCAGCGTCAGTAGAACACGCCTGACTCTCCTCCACCAGTAATACAAGGACAATGGTCTAATGTCTCCCATCAAAAAGAGAGCTGGCCCAAGCAAGGACAGGTTACACCTGAAGCATGAGGACTTGCAGCGAGTGGTGAACTTCATCAACAACCACGCAGAGGATAATGCAATAGTATTACCAGGACGTCACCCAGGACACAAACACTTTGTCTGAGATTGCTGGTGTTGTGAAGGACAGCACAGTGACAGGGGTCAACATCCCACAGCTGGTTGGACTGGAGGATGGTACGGTGCTGGTGGAAAGTTAATCCCTGTTTTACAGCTTCGATACTCTGGAGCCTGGTGTTGTTGCCAAGGAGCGTTCAGACTGGCGGGACCAGGTTTCAGCTGCCGCGCAAAACTAACATCCTTCTTCCCATAGATGGTCTGGCTGTACAAGCATCACCTGGACTGGAGACAGCTAGACAAACTTACCTTTTTGAGAAGATCACAGAGTTTTGTTACGAAGAGGCTATGGACATCACCTGCCCTGCACCAAAGTCAAGGGCAGGACAGAAACAGGCTCTCCGAATATAGATTCTCTTGTTCATGCGTGGTTCAGACGGACCAGTCATCAGCACTATCTGCAGTGCCTCTATTCTCATGATTCTCTCCTAACACACACACCATACGTTGCTGCTACTCTTTGTTATCCTGCTGCTCAGCCACTTCACCCCTGATTGTTTGTATACAACTACCTCATCTATCACTATTGTTATAGATATTGTTCTTGTACATACTGTAAATTATTTTATTTATATTGACACTATCTATTTCTGATATTGCTACTATGCAAGTAACCATTTGGCTGTCCTGTTTACACCTTCTATAGAGACGCATCGACTTGGCAAGATGTGGCTGGGAGTTATAGCATTTCTTTCACATGACCCTTCAACCCCCAAGCCATAAGACTCTTGAACAGTTAATCAAATGCCTACCCGGACTATTTGCATTGTCCCCACCCCACCCCCCCATTTTAACGCTGCTGCTACTCTCTGTTTATTACCCACGCATAGTCACTTTACAACTACCTACATGTACATATTACCTCAATTACCTCGACTAACCGGTGCCCCCACACATTGACTCTGTACTGGTACCCCCCTGTATATAGCCTCCACATTGACTCTGTACCGGTACCCCCTGTATATAGCCTCCACATTGACTCTGTACTGGTACCCCCTGTATATAGCCTCCACATTGGCTCTGTACCGGTACCCCCTGTATATAGCCTCCACATTGACTCTGTACTGGTACCCCCTGTATATAGCCTCCACATTGACTCTGTACCGTAACACCCTGTATATAGCCTCCACCTTGACTCTGTACTGGTACCCCCTGTATATAGCCTCCACATTGACTCTGTACCGTAACACCCTGTATATAGCCTCACTACTGTTATTTTATTGTTGCTCCTTAATTATTTGTTATATCTTTTTTTCTTTCTTAAAACTGAATTGTTGGTTAAGGGCTTTAACTGTAAGTTTAATTCTTGTTGTATTTGGCGCATGGGACAAATAACATTTGATTTAAATTTAGACAAGTGTATCTGTGTAAGCGTCATTTAATATTTATAAAATATGTTTATCTGGACACTTTCTGTTTACCTGGAATTTTTCCTTATTGGAAAAAGTCAAAGGGTCTGAAGACTTTCCAAATAAACTGTAACACTTTTTCAACCTTGTCGAGTAAAATGTTAACTGTTACTTTCTACTAGTTTTTTGTTCATGTTAAATTCATTTCTTCTCAGTTTTGTGTTTTGTTAATTTCACTTGCTTTGGCATTATAAACATACGTTTGCCATGCCAATATATTCCCTCTAAATTTAATTGATTTGAATTGAAAGAGAGAAGAGCTTAAGAGAGAGAAAGAAAGGAGAAGACAGAGGGAGAGAGGTAGAGGAGAGGGGAGGGGTGAGAAGGATGCTTCTTCACCCAAGCGTTCCCTCCTCAAGGACAGAAGGTCGAGGAGAGACTAATGCTTGGTGGCAGCTCAGTCAACTGGTGAATTCATATAGGCAAACAGCACAGCACAGCACAGCACAGCAGTAATAAGGAGAACTCCATACAGCCAAGCATCCAGCCAGCGGACTTGTAACCCCACTCAGACTGAACTCTGGAGTCTAATGTGGTCTCTTCATGCAACATGTACATGTAAAGCTGAGAGTTTATGAAGGGGGGGGTATACCATCCTGTGGGTCCTCGTGCAGCATGTGTAGGTATGAGAGATAACAGTCCTGTGTGTCCTCGTGCAGCACATGTAGGTATGAGAGATAACAGTCCTGTGTGTCCTCGTGCAGCACGTGTAGGTATGAGAGATAATTAACAGGGGGTCACTGAATCCATATAAGAAACACTCTGGGGAAACACTTTGGGAAAAGTCAAATCAAATAAAAATCAAATCACATTTTATTGGTCACATACACGTGATTAGCAGATGTTATTGTGGGTGTAGCGAAATGTTTGTGCTTCTAGCTCCGACAGCGCAGAAATATCTATACAGAAATCTAAGTAGGAACGAATTAAGACTATATACATATGGACGAGCGATGTCAGAGAGGAACGGACTAAGATACAGTAGAATAGTATAGAAAAAGCCAGCACCAAGAGGGTCAACTGCCTTTTCAGGATAGGCCTACTACAAATGAAATAGAACTCCTGCCAGCACTACGGAATGCGCCCAGCAGAGAACCGTGCTGAGATCCCCTGCTGTGGGTCTGGACTCTGGAGTAAGTGTTTTCTTCCATTGCAACAGGGGGTCACTGTCTCTGATGTTCGGATCAGGCGCCTTGGGTAATCTTATAACAAGACCACCAGGCTGGAGTCGATATGCTTCGTTTATTTTAATTTTTTTACAGAGTAAAAGGAGCTTGGGTTATCTCTGGAAGTACTGTAATTGTAGTCATTGGGTGGTAACAGTGAAATCGGCTTCATTGTCTCCATGTAATGAGATTGTTGAGTGAAAAAAAGCATGAGCTGAAAGAAAGAAAGAAAGAAAGAAAGAAAGAAAGAAAGAAAATAAGTTGCACACTACAGTATATATATATATACTCCCAACTATTTAATGGGTAAAGAGAAAATATGTATTTTGAAAGTTCAGTGTATTGACCACAGCCATATGCAGGAGTCCTTTGTATAAGTTTACTTTCCCTGCCAAAAGGTTGCAAGTAACGTTATGCACCAATGCTCTTGTGGCATGAAATGTGCCCTTCTCTCCTGTGAAATTAGCTAAATGTCAGTTCTGGTCTCTCCTCCCTCATACTTTCCTGAAGGCATACAGTCCTGAAGGAAGAGAGTACTGAAGGAAGCGAGTACTGAAGGAAGCGAGTACTGAAGGAAGAGAGTACTGAAGGAAGAGAGTACTGAAGGAAGAGAGTACTGAAGGAAGAGAGTACTGAAGGAAGAGAGTACTGAAGGCATACAGTCCTGAAGGAAGAGAGTACTGAAGGAAGAGAGTACTGAAGGAAGAGAGTACTGAAGGAAGAGAGTACTGAAGGAAGAGAGTACTGAAGGAAGAGAGTACTGAAGGAAGCGAGTACTGAAGGAAGAGAGTACTGAAGGAAGAGAGTACTGAAGGAAGAGAGTACTGAAGGAAGAGAGTACTGAAGGAAGAGAGTACTGAAGGAAGAGAGTACTGAAGGAAGCGAGTACTGAAGGAAGCGAGTACTGAAGGAAGCGAGTACTGAAGGAAGCGAGTACTGAAGGAAGAGAGTACTGAAGGAAGAGAGTCCTGTAGTCAAAAGCTAGATCACTACACTCTCACTCTGGGATACTTCACAGTGACACAGTTTGTGTCGTCATCATCATTACACAGAACAGATTAAAGGCTGAATGTCTGTCTCTGTTGTGTTGAAGCCCAATCCAGCAGAAGAGACCAGTCTCACCTGTAACTAGCTGTGTGTCCATGAAGAGTGACCAATCTATGGGACATCCAGAGGTTTTCAGAAAGAGAGATGGTTCTACTAAACAAAGGTATGACAAATATATTACACAGGTAGATCATCCATGAGAGTTTGTGTGTGTGTGTGTGTGTTTTTGTACACTGTAGCCTGTGTGTGTGTGTGTGTGTGTGTGTGTGTGTGTCGTGGTGTGTGTGTGTGTGTGTGTGTGTGTGGTGTGTGTGTGTGTGTGTGTGTGTGTGTGTGTGTGTGTGTGTCTACCTGAGGCAGAAACAGAGGACTGTGTTCCCTGAGTTTCACTGGGCATCACGTCCTGAGGTAAGGAGAAAATAACCTCACCAACCTCCCAAAAACGAAATAAAGATAACATCTTGTCTTTCCCTCAGAGGCTGGCTGCTGAGGGTGAAAGTTACGAGGGGTTTCCCACACTCAAGACTCTTCCTACACAACGGCCGTGTCGCAAATGGAACCCTATTCCTTATGTTGTGTACTACTAGTAGTGCACTATTTAGTGGATAATGTGCCATTTGGGAAAAATACACTGCCCACACAAGGTGCCTGTCCACATTACTCTTCTGTTCTTGATGCCAGGGTGTAACAGCACCCTGAGGTAGTACCCTTTACCCTTGTCTGACTGGCAGACACAGCCCCATTTCACACTCACACACACACACATGGACACACACACACGGACTCACACAGACACACACACACACACCTCAGCGATGTCAGCAGCAGGCTTTCTGCTAGACAGACAGACAAAAGGACTGCTCTGGCATGTGTGGTGTGTAAAAATACTACTTTTCATTTTATACCTCTGAATAGTAAAACTAATATAAAACTCTGAATAGTAATACTAATAAAAAACTCTGAATATTATTAATACTGTAAATACTCAATACTAATACTGTAAAATCACTGAATAGTAATACTAATATAAATCTCTGAATAGTAATACTTATATAAAACTCTGAATAGTAATACAAATATAAAACTCTGAATAGTAATACTAATATAAAAACTCAGAATAGTAATACTAATTTAAAACTCTGATATGTAATACTAATATACATCTCTGAATAGTAATACTAATATAAAACTCTAAATAGTAATACTAATAAAACACTCTGAATATTATTAATACTGTAAATACTCTGAATACTAATACTGTAAAAACTCTGAATAGTAATACTAATATAAAACTCTGAATAGTAATACTAATATAAAACTCTGAAAAGTAATACTAATATAAAACTCAAAATAGTAATACTAATATAAAAACTCTGAATAGTAATACTAATATAAATCTCTGAAAGTAATACTAATATAAAACTCTGAATAGTAATACTAATATAAAAATACTGAATATTATTAATACTGTAAATACTCTGAATACTAATACTGTAAAAACTCTGAATAGTAATACTAATATAAAACTCTGAAAAGTAATACTAATATAAAACTCAAAATAGTAATACTAATATAAAAACTCTGAATAGTAATACTTATATAAAACTCTGAATAGTAATACAAATATAAAAACTCTGAATAGTAATACTAATATAACAACTCTGAATAGTAATACTAATATAATAACTCTGAATAGTAATACTAATATAAATCTCTGAAAGTAATACTAATATAAAACTCTGAATAGTAATACTAATATAAAAATACTGAATATTATTAATACTGTAAATACTCTGAATAGTATTACTAATACAACAACTTTGAATAGTAATACTAATATAAAACGGAATAGTAATACTAATATAAAAACTCAGAATATTATTAATACTGTAAATACTCTGAATAGTATTACTGATATAAATACTTTTTTAGCAATAATATATCAATACTCTGTTAGTAATAATAATACCAATACTCTGAATAGTATTACTAATATAAATACTATGTTGGTAATAATAATATCAATACTATGTTAGCAATAATAAATATCAATAATGTGTTAGTAATACTAATTGCAATACTCTGTCCGTAATAATAATACCAATACTCCGTTAGTAATACCAATATCATTACTCAGTTAGTAATACTAATATCAATACTCTGAATAGTAATACTAATATCAATACTATGTTAGTAATACTAGTATCAATACTCTGAACAGTAACACTAATACCGATACTCTGAATAGTAATAATAATATCGATAATATGTTAGTAATAATAATATCAATACTATGTTAGCAATAATAAATATCAATAATATGTTAGTAATACTAATTGCAATACTCTGTTTGTAATAATAATATCAATACTCTGAATAGTAATACTAATATCAATACGCTGTTAGTAATAATAGTAGCAATACTCTGAACCGTAATAATAATATCAATACTCTGAATAGTAATAATAATATCAATACTCTGTTGGTAATAATAATATCAATACTCTGAATAGTATTACTAATATAACTACTATGTTAGCAAAAATAAATATCAATAATATGTTAGTATTACTAATATCAATACTCTGAATAGTAATAATAATATCAATACTCTGTTAGTAATACTAATATCACTACTATGTTGGTAATACTAATATCAATCATCTGAATAGTAATACTAATATCAATACTCTGTTAGTTATACCGATATCAATACTCTGAATAGTAATGCTAATAGCAATACTCAGAATATTATTAATAGTATCAATACTCTGAATAGTAATACTAATATCAATACTCTGAACAGTAATAATAATATCAATACTCCGAATAGTAATTATAATATCAATACTATGTTAGTAATACTAACATCAATATTATGTTCGTAATAATAATATCAATACTCTGTTAGCAGTAATAATTCCAATACTCTGAATAGTATTACTAATATAAATACTCTGTTAGTAATAATAATATCAATACTATGTTAGCAATAATAAAAATCAATAATGTGTTAGTAATACTAATTGCAATACTCTGTCCGTAATAATAATACCAATACTCCGTTAGTAATACCAATATCATTACTCAGTTAGTAATACTAATAGCAATACTCTGAACATTTGTAATAATATCAATACTCTGAATAGTAATACTAATATCAATACTCTGAACAGTAATAATAATATCAATACTATGTTAGTAATAATAATATCAATACTCTGAATAGTTTTACTAATATAAATACTATGTTAGCAAAAATAAATATCAATAATGTGTTAGTATTACTAATATCAGTACTCTGAATAGTAACAATAGTATCAATACTATGTTAGTAATACTAATATCAATACTATGTTAGTAATAATAATATCAATACTCTGTTGGTAATACCAATACCAATACTCTGAATAGTAATACTAAGATCAATACTCTGAATAGTAATGCTAATATGAATACTCTGTTAGTAATACTAATATCAATACTCTGTTAGTAATACTAATATCAATACTCTGAATAGTAATAATAATATCAATACTATGTTAGTAATAATAATATCAATACTCTGAATAGTTTTACTAATATAACTACTATGTTAGCAAAAATAAATATCAATAATGTGTTAGTATTACTAATATCAGTACTCTGAATAGTAACAATAGTATCAATACTATGTTAGTAATACTAATATCAATACTATGTTAGTAATACTAATATCAATACTATGTTAGTAATAATAATATCAATACTCTGTTGGTAATACCAATACCAATACTCTGAATAGTAATACTAAGATCAATACTCTGAATAGTAATGCTAATATGAATACTCTGTTAGTAATACTAATATCAATACTCTGTTAGTAATACTAATATCACTACTCTGAATAGTGATATTAATATCAATACTATGTTAGTAATAATAACATCAATACTCTGAATAGTATTACTAATATAACTACTATGTTAGTGTAACAGTGTAGGTTCCGTCCCTCTCCCCAACCTGGGCTCGAACCAGGGACCCTTGCACACATCAACAACTGACACCCCACGAAGCATCGTTACCCATCGCGCCACAAAAGCCGCGGCCCTTGCAACGCAAGGGGATACCCTACTTCAAGTCTCAGAGCGAGTGACGTCACCGATTGAAACGCTATTAGCGCGCACCACCGCTAACTAACTAGCCATTTCACATCGGTTACATTAGCAAAAATAAATATCAATAATGTGTTAGTATTACTAATATCAATACTCTGAATAGTAATAATAATAATATCAATACTATGTTAGTAATAATAATAGCAATACTCCGTTGGTAATACCAATATCAATACTCTGAATAGTAATACTAATATCAATACTCTGAATGGTAATACTGATATCAATACTATGTTAGTAATACTAATATCAATACTCTCTATGGTAATACGATATCAATACTCTGAATAGTAATACTAATATCAATACACTGAATAGTAATACTAATATCAATACTCTGAATAGTAATACTAATATCAATACTCTGAATGGTAATACTGATATCAATACTATGTTAGTAATACTAATATCAATACTCTCTATGGTAATACTAATATCAATACTCTGAATAGTAATACTAATATCAATACACTGTTAGTAATACTAATATCACTACTCTGAATAGTGATACTAATATCAATACTCTGAATAGTAATACTAATATCAATACTCTGTTAGTAATAATGGTACGCTGTACAAACATATATTCTTTCTGATTTTTCCAACCAATTTGTTTACATCCCTCTCAGTGAGCATTTCTCCTTTGCTGATTGAACAGCACAATCATTACACAGGTGCACCTTGTGCTGGGGACAATAAAAGGTCACTCTAAAATGTGCAGTTGTCGTCACACAACACAATGCCACAGATGCCTCAAGGTTTGAAGGAGCAGTGCAATTGGCATTCTGACTGCAGGAATGTCCACAAGCTCTGTTACCAGAGCATTTTATGTTAATTTCTATACCATAAGCTACCTCCCACATCGTTGTAGAAATGTTTGCAGCACGTACAACTGGCCTCACAAACGCTGACCACGTGTAACCACACCAGCCCAGGATCTCCAGATCCGGCTTCTTCACCTGCGGGATCGTCTGAGACCAGTCACCTGGACAGCTGATGAAACTGAGAAGTATTTCTGTCTGTAATGAAGCCCTTCTTGTGGGGGAAAAAAATGTCATTCTGATTGGCTAGCCTTGCTCCCCAGTGGGTGGGCCTGGCTCCCAAGTGGCTGCACCCCTACCCAGTCATGTGAAATCCATAGATTAGGGCCTAATGAATGTATTTCAATTGATTTATTTCCTTATATGAACTGTAACTCATTGAAATTGTTGCATGTTGCATTTATATTTTTAGTCAGTATAGATATAAATATATGAATAATTTATTATTTCAAATGTAAAAGAAAATTAGCTTCAACATGTATACTTCTCTGAAATGGATGTACTTTACTCATACAAATGGCAAAAACAGAACTTGAAGTAACAAGGCACACTCTACTAAATAATAAACCACAGATACTTATATTCTCATCATGACATATGAAGTTATACTGTCATCATGACATGTGAAGTTATACTGTCATCATGACATGTGAAGTTATACTGTCATCATGACATATGAAGTTATACTGTCATCATGACATGTGAAGTTATACTGTCATCATGACATGTGAAGTTATACTGTCATCATGACATGTGAACTTATACTGTCATCATGACATATGAAGTTATACTGTCATCATGACATGTGAAGTTATACTGTCATCATGACATATGAAGTTATACTGTCATCATGACATGTGAAGTTATACTGTCATCATGACATGTGAAGTTATACTGTCATCATGACATATGAAGTTATACTGTTATCATGACATATGAAGTTATACTGTCATCATGACATATGCAGAGTGGAGCAGTGGGACTGGGACTGCATTAGCATCAAGCCCTCAGAACAACACGAAGACGCTGAGTTAATGGGATGTGCTGCTGCTGCTGCTGCTAACATGGTACCCAGTTACAATGAAACAACTGATTTAGACTGACGAATGAGAGGAGCAGGAAAGTACTACACAGAAAACTGCTTCCTGAAATCGAGGGGAAAACATCACAGTGATAACACTGTAAACACAGGGCATTGGTATAGTGATGGAATGGGTTTGTGTTCTGCTGCTGCTGCCAACATGTGGAGACATTAGCTGGGTAATGAACCTGCAAACAGCTGTGTATCTGTAGGGATGAGTTCATATCAGTGAGTTTTTTTTATCAGTGAAACAATAACGAAAAAAAGGGAAATGTTTCTCTGTATATCTCTGGGGTGCATAGGGATACGCTGGATGAGAACTGATGATTTCCCATTGGAAATGTAACATTCCCATAACCCCATGACTATTGCAACCCCTATAGGCCTGTGTGCAGGCTTAATGCCCATATTGATACGCTGGCTGACAAGCAATGTTTTCCCATTAAAATGTAAATGTTATTCCCATGTCTGTATTCCCATGTCCAGGTCTGTGTATTCCCATGTCTGTATTCCCATGTCTAGGTCTGTGTATTCCCATGTCTGTATTCCCATGTTTGTATTCCCATGTCTAGGTCTGTGTATTCCCATGTCTGTATTCCCATGTCTGTATTCCCATGTTTGTATTCCCATGTCTGTATTCCCATGTTTGTATTCCCATGTCTGTATTCCCATGTCTGTATTCCCATGTCTGTATTCCCATGTCTGTATTCCCATGTCTGTATTCCCATGTCTGTATTCCCATGTCCAGGTCTGTGTGTGTAAGTCTGGTGATGTTTCTATGTACTTTTAGTTTAACAGGGAGTCTCATTGAGACTAAGGTCTCTTTTGTAAGGGAGCCCTGCATTTTACAATTACAATATCAATTCCACGTTGGAAATTCACCACAATATAAAAATACAAAGAGAATATAAAACTGGTGTGTACTAATTGATCGGGGATGTTGATTGGCTCCTTTAATAATGTGAAGGTGGGGGAAACAACCCTAGTGACCTGCAAAAATATGCCATTTGTGATTGATATGAACAGAACAGCGATTGGTTCAGGTAGGCAGGCCTTAACTATGGTCTCTCTATCGTGGCAGTTTCAAAATTGAAAATGCACAGAACTCTGAATGGCCGGGATTGTTGGGTGTATTCAGTGAAATGAATACAGAACGTTTTGCCCTAGTGAACACGGCCAAAATACGAGAGCAGAGGAGCACAGCGGTGCTGTGACGGTACAGAGCTGTCCATTCAACACCGTGCCATATGAATGTCCCACAACACTGTGCCTTACTAGCCACACGGTCAGAATATGAGAGCAGTAGAGCGGTGCTGTAGAAGGAGGGACCTGCCCTTTCAACACCAAGCCCTGCTGAAGCCCTGTGGATGCTAGTGGTGTTGGAAAAGGAGGGAGCTGTCCTTTCAGCACCAAGCCCTGTGGATGCTAGTGGTGCTGGAAAAGGAGGGTGCTGTCCTTTCAGCACCAAGCCCTGTGGATGCTAGTGGTGCTGGAAAAGGAGGGAGCTGTCCTTTCAGCACCAAGCCCTGTGGATGCTCGTGGTGTTGGAAAAGGAGGGAGCTGTCCTTTCAGCACCAAGCCCTGTGGATGCTCGTGGTGTTGGAAAAGGAGGGAGCTGTCCTTTCAGCACCAAGCCCTGTGGATGCTAGTCGTGCTGGAAAAGGAGGGAGCTGTCCTTTCAGCACCAAGCCCTGTGGATGCTCGTGGTGTTGGAAAAGGAGGGAGCTGTCCTTTCAGCACCAAGCCCTGTGGATGCTCGTGGTGTTGGAAAAGGAGGGAGCACGCTGCTGCTAAACCACTGTTGCTGCAACCAGATGTGTTCTAACAGTATAGATATCGATTTGAGAAATGAGCTGACAGCCACTTCAAACAAACAACTTTAATAAACCTGAACTTGATGTCTCCAAAGCATTTTGTTTTCACTATTTGCATATATATATATATATATATTTGTTTTTACATTTATTTAACCAGGAAAAGCCCATTGAGACCCAGAGTCTCTCTTTCAAGGGAGACGTGGCCAAGAAGGCATCAACAATCAATACATTACAGAATTAAAACATACAACAAAACATGATCCAGCCGAAAGAAAAAAAAAGACGCATTTACACTCCTCTGTAACAGAGTCTCCCGTCAATATTTGAAATTCATTCAGTGACACTAACATATCTAGATGAAGCATGGATTGTAGACTATTCCGTGTGTCTGGTGCACAAGAAGAGAAGGCAGTCTTGCCTAATACTGTGAATGTCCTGGGGACTTTAAGTAGCAGACCGGGTGTGGTATCTGCTGTTGGTGAAGGAAACCAGACTACTAGATACAAATGTTTTAAATAAAAGTATCTGCATACCAGCATTACACAACTTTACAGGATATGTGTTTTCCCTGAGGCATCTTAAGCATGAAACAGCATCACACACGTCTCAAACTCTTGAGGGGGAGGACAAATACCAGCAACAGTGCGTTGACATCAATTTCAAAAAAAAGGTATTCATCTCATTTTAATTTATATCGGGTGTAAATTCTGCCCATTATGGAATCTGAAATATCTGTGAGAACACACAACGTAATTCGCTCCATGTGACTTTGGTAACAGAACAGACAGCAAGTACAGAGTTCTGCTCTCTCTCTCTCTCTCTCTCCTCTCTCTCTCTCTCTCTCTCTCTCTCTCTCTCTCTCTCTCTCTCTCTCTCTCTCTCCTCTCTCTCTCCTCTCTCTCTCTCTCATTATAACACATGATGTATGTCTGTTTTATTCTGATCACCACTCACCTGAAAGAGACGTAATATGTTCGCCACCATGATCGATACAGAACTTGCTGAAGCTCCTATCACTCCAACAACTTTCTCTGGTTTGACGAACACTGGTGGTTCCCCGTTCATACACCTCACGTCCGAAGTGTCTTTTTGTATGAGCGCCTGCACAAAAGTCAGGGACTGCTCCAGAGCATAGGTGTCCCTCGAACACGTATCGAGCACCCGGGCACCTAGGGTGATATTGGGCAAAAGCTCGTCATCACTGTTGATTTGATCCAAGGCGTACATCATAGCTTCGAGGCGGTGGATGCCGTTCTCTTTCTTGATATCACCACACGGTTCCCCCGGGATCCCCCGGGCGTGCACGGGGAAGAGGCCACCAAGGGTCAGGTCTCCCTCCATTCTTATGGAATGTGGTGCGTAAATTTCCTGCGATGCTGTAAGGTCGAATAGAGCTTTCATCACCCACAACACTCGCCACGTAAAGTAGGGTTTGTTCAGTTGTAGAACCACACCACCATGCCTTAGCCTGGCCATGGTCTCTCTCTCTCTCTCTCTTTCTCTCCCTCTTACCTCCTCCGACTTCGATTCAGAAAAAAAAGACCAAATTCACCGAGGCACTTTATTTTATTTTATTATACTTCTATAAAATCAAGCTGATGCATCGTCCAAAGTAAGTCCATGTGTAGACAAAAATTGTCAGGTGAGAGAAAGGTGTGCAGATTATTCCGGTAAAGGCTACCGACGGGTTTACCGATGCCTTTATTCCTTCTAAATGTGCGCAGAACTGCCGAGAAGCAGAGTACTGTTCACATAGTCGCTTGTTGCTTGGACGCCCATTCCGGGTTTGAATTTGAGTCGATATTCAATAAAGAGCACCGACCATTGTAGGAAGAATGTAACCGCTTCCAATCAGAACTAATTTTCTACAAAGTGTACGAGGAAGTGCCGTAGATATTCCGCCGTTGAAATCGTGAATCACCCACCAAGCTCTCACAGTGCACTGATGTCATACTTCCACAACGAATAACCTAAAACACTAATGAATAGTTTGAAAACCAAAGGGACAATCAACGAATCTTCAAGAAATAGAACATCGAAAAGTATTTTTGTTTTTGTTTTTGTTAATTCACAAGCAGTCCATCACAGGAGCACACAGCGTGATGATAACGGAATTACCTTCTGAATAGATCCAGCTCGGGGTAGCTGAGGCTCCCGTTTGATTCAAATGCGGCTGAATCTTTGGTGAAAGTAATCTCTTTTCCGTTGTTGGTCCCTTAGAAATGCCTCACTTGGAGGGAGAGGAGCGCAGACAAAACACGTATCTCCCACTGAGCTCTAACGGAGGGAATGATGCCTGCTCTCTCTCTCTCTCTATCTTTCTCTCTCTCTATCTTTCTCGTACTCTCTCATTCTCTCCCTCTTTCTCAATTCAATTCAGAGGGTTTATTGGTATGGGAAGCGTGTTTACATTGCCAAAGCAAATGGGAAAAAAATAAAACAAAAAACGACAAAAAAAAAAACACTACAAAGCAAATGAATCAAAGACAAAAAGAATCAGACATTACCAGTATACATTACATACACAAAAAAAGTTTCAAGAGAATAAAGTTTAAAATATTATATTATTGGCGGTTACAAATGTAGTACAGTCTAACATTTAACAATACAGTGTCGTGACGATGTGCCAATAGTAGAATGTACATTGGTGTTTCTGACATATTGCTGCTGCTATTACACACTGGTATTTCACCTCATATATATGGGAGTTTATCAACATTTTATATGTTCTTGAATTCTTTGTGGGTCTGTGTAATCTGAGGGAAATATGTGTCTCTAATATGGTCATACATTTGGCAGGAGGTTAGGAAGTGCAGCTCAGTTTACATATCATTTTGTGGGCAGTGTTGCACATAGCCTGTCTTCTCTTGAAAGCCAGGTCTGTCTATTGCAGTATCTTTCAATAGCAAGGCTATGATCATTGAGTCTGTAGTCAAATGTTTTCTTAGTTTTGGATCAGTCAAAGTGGCCAGGTATTCTGCCACTGTGTCTCTGTTTAGGGCCAAATAGCGTTCTAGTTTGCTCTGTTTTTTGTTTGATTATTTCCAATGTGTCAAGCAGTTCTCCTTTTGATTTCTTATTATTTGGTTGGATGTAATCTCTCTCTCTCTCTCTGTCTCTCTGACTTTCTCTCTGTCTCGCTCTCTCTGTTTCTCTCTCTCTGTCTCTCAATTCAATTCAAGGGGCTTTATTGGCATGGGAAACATATGTTAACATTGCCAAAGCAAGTGAGGTAGATAATATACACAAGTGAAATAAACTCTTTAGAGAAAGAGACACAGAGAGAGAGACACAGAGAGAGAGAGAGAGAAAGAGAGAGAGAGAGAGAGACAGAGAGAGAGAGAAAGAGAGACAGAGACAGAGACAGAGATAGAGAACATTGGAGCGGGCATTATCAAGTCTACTGCCTATTTTTCTTTTCAACCCAGGGGCTGGTTCTTTGATCAGGAGAAATGGGTACTAAAAATCGATGTTAGGAATCCATAATGATTACGCTTGTGTAGCCTAGGCTACCAGGGAAAACCTGATGTACCATACAGTGTTTGTTGAGCGTAGGAGGCTACCTAATTCTGTTGCAGCTTTATTCAAGCTATTGCCGACTATGCAAGCATGCATGGTTTCTATATTTCAGAGATGTGTCTTCTCTGGTATACAAATTAGTCACAAGGAAATATGGAATTATAGGGTATGGGAGCGATCCTGACGCAACACAATTCATTAATAGAATGATTTTGTTCTACAAAGTGTTACAGCTTTATACAAGCTATTGCCGACTATGCAAGCATGCATGGCTGCTATATTTCGCATGGACGCACACACACACACACACACACGCACACACACACACACGCACACGCACACACACGCACACGCACACACACACACACACACACAAAAAAAAGAGAGAGTGCGAGAGAGAGAGAGCCCCCCCCCACACAAACACACACACAAGCTACACAAGTCAATGATTCCATTATTAAAAAATATATATATACATTTATTCCCCATTCATTGTTGTTATTTTGTAGTTGAAACAAGGAAAGAGGATTTTTGACAATTTTTGCAGGCGGTATTACTGCTTGTTATGTACTGTAGTTTGATAATGCCCTTAACAAGTATCAGGTAGACTACAGAGAACAACCCAGACACCAGGAAGATAATCTTAGAATCTGTCCATAATCCATAATCCATTGTACAAGAATATGGTCCTTTCTTATTTTACAAAGAATCATAAGTACTGGACACACATAATGACAGACTTTAGCATAATCGTACAGTATGCTTAACCTGTTGGGGCTAGGGGGCAGTATTTGCACAGCCAGATTAAAAACATACCCGATTTAAACTGGTTAGTACTCTTGCCCAGAAATGAGAATATGCATATAATTAGTAGATTTGGATAGAAAACACTCCAAAGTTTCTAAAACTGTTTGAATGGTGTCTGTGAGTATAACAGAACTCATATGGCAGGCCAAAACCTGAGAAGATTCCATACAGGAAGTGCCCTGTCTGACAATTTCTTGTCCTTCTGTTGCATCTCTATTGAAAATACAGCATCTCTGCTGTAACGTGACATTTTCTAAGGCTTCCATTGGCTCTCAGAAGGCGCCAGAAAGTGGAATGACGTGTCTCCTGTCTCGATGAGCATTCATGAGAATTCTCCATTTTTTCCTTTCAACCTTTGAATGAATACAACGTTGCCCGGTTGGAATATTATCGCTATTATACGAGAAAAGTAGCATAAAAATTGATTTTTAACAGCATTTGACATGCTTCGAAGTACGGTAATGGAATATTTTGAATTTTTTTTGGCACAAAATGCGCTTGCGCGTCACCCTTCGGATAGTGACCTGAACACACAAACAAAACGGAGGTATTTTAATATAACTATGGATTATTTGGAACCAAAACAACATTTGTTGTTGAAGTAGAAGTCCTGGGAGTGCATTCTGACGAAGAACAGCAAAGGTAATCCAATTTTTCTAATATAAATTCTGAGCTTAGGTTGTCCAAACTTGGTGGGTGTCAAATTAGCTAGCCTGTGATGGCCAAGCTATCTACTCAGAATATTGCAAAATGTGCTTTCGCTGAAAAGCTATTTTAAAATCTGACACCGGGATTGCATAAAGGAGTTCTGTATCTATAGTTCTTAAAATAATTGTTAAGTATTTTGTGAACGTTTATCGTGAGTAATGTAGTAAATTCACTGGAAGTTTGCGGTGGGTATGCTAGTTCTGAACATCACATGCTAATGTAAAAAGCTGGTTTTTTATATAAATATGAACTTGATTGAACAAAACATGCATGTATTGTATAACATAACCTCTCTGGGCTAGGCGGGACGAATTTGTCCCACCTACACAACAGCCAGTCTAATCCAGTGGCGCGATTTTCAAATACCTTAGAAATGCTATTACTTCAACTTCTCAAACATATGACTATTTTACATTATTTTAAAGACAAGACTCTCGTTAATCTAAACACACTGTCCGATTTCAAAAAGGCTTTACAACGAAAACAAAACATTAGATTATGTCAGCAGAGTACCCAGCCAGAAATAATCAGACACCCATTTTTCAAGCTAGCATATAATGTCACAAAAACCCAGAAGACAGCTAAATGCAGCACTAACCTTTGATGATCTTCATCAGATGACAACCCTAGGACATTATGTTATACAATACATGCATGTTTTGTTCAATCAAGTTCATATTTATATAAAAAAACTGCTTTTTACATTAGCATGTGACGTTCAGAACTAGCATACCCCCCGCAAACCCCCGGTGAATTTACTAAATTACTCACGATAAACGTTCACAAAAAACATAACAATTATTTTAAGAATTATAGATACAGAACTCCTTTGTGCAATCGAGGTGTCCGATTTTAAAATAGCTTTTCGGTGAAAGCACATTTTGCAATATTCTCAGTAGATAGCCCAGCCATCAGGGCTAGCCATTTAGACACCGACCAAGTTTAGCCCTGACCAAACTCCGATTTATTATTACAAAAGTTTGATTACCTTTGTTGTCTTCGTCAGAATGCACTCCCAGGACTGCTACTTCAATAACAAATGTTGGTTTGGTCCAAAATAATTCATCGTTATATCCGAATAGCGGCGTTTTGTTCGTGCGTTCCAGACACTATCGGAAATGGTAAATCAGGGTCGCGAGCATGGCGCAATTCGTGACAAAAAAATTCTAAATATTCCATTACCGTACTTCGAAGCATGTCAACCGCTGTTTAAAATCCATTTTTATGCCATTTTTCTCGTAAAAAAGCGATAATATTCCGACCGGGAATCTCCGTTTAGGTAAACAGAGGAAAGAAAACAAAGCTTTCGGTCGACGCGGGCACGAGCCTGAGTCTCACAGTACTGTAACCAGCCACTACCCAAACGCGCTACTTTTTTTCAGCCAGAGCCTGCAAAGCCACGATTCAGCTTTTTGCCGCCTTCTGAGAGCCCATGTGAGCCGTAGGAAGTGTCACGTAACAGCAGAGATCCTTTGTAATGGATAGAGATGGCAAAGAAGGCCAAGAAATGGTCAGACAGGGTACTTCCTGTACAGAATCTTCTCAGGTTTTGACCTGCCATTTGAGTTCTGTTATACTCACAGACACCATTCAAACAGTTTTAGAAACTGTGGAGTGTTTTCTATCCAAAGCCAATAATTATATGCATATTCTAGTTACTGGGCAGGAGTAGTAACCAGATTAAATCGGGTACGTTTTTTATCCAGCCGTGTCAATACTGCCCCCTAGCCCTAACAGGATAATGTCCTAGGAGTGTCATCTGATGAAGATCATCAAAGGTTAGTGCTGCATTTAGCTGTGGTTTTGGTTTTTGTGACATATATGCTTGCTTTGAAAATGGCTGTGTGATTATTTTTGGCAGGGTACTCTCCTGACATAATCTAATGTTTTGCTTTCGCTGTAAAGCCTTTTTGAAAAGGACAATGTGGTTAGATTAACTAGAGTCTTGTCTTTAAAATGGTGTAAAATAGTCATATGTTTGAGATATTGAAGTTATAGCATTTTTTAGGTATTTGTATTTCGCGCCACGCGATTCCACTGGCTGTTGAAGCGTCCCACCTCGCCCAGACAGGTTAATTAACTCTGCACCAACAGGTAATGAAGAACTCACAATATTTTTTTTACCTTTTCAATTATGTCACCTTTGTTGCCATCACAATTGATTCAAGCAGTATTCAAAAAACTAATTTTGCCTCACTCTTCAAATAGTGATATAATGTCTAGAGCTTGGGATTGTCACGTCCTGACCAGTATAGGGGGTTATTTGTTATTTTAGTTTGGTCAGGACGTGGCAAGAGGTGTTTGTTTAGAGTGTTTCGGGGTTTGTTGGGCTATGGTATTATGTAAGAGGAATGTTTGTTTTATGTGTTCTGTTTTTTTTTTGGTCTATGTTCTATGTTAGTGTATTTCTATGTTCAGTCTAGTCTATCTATTTCTATGCAGCTGTTCCTTGTTGCCTCTGATTGAAGGTCCTATGTATAGGGGTGTTTTTGTAATGGGATTTGTGGGTAGTTGTCTCCTGTTTTGTGTCTGTGCACCTGACAGGACTGTTTAGTATACGTGATTTGTTTGTTATTCCTTCTTTTGATTTAATAAAGAAGATGAGTACACACGTTCCCGCTGCACCTTGGTCCAATCGTTACGACGCCCATTACAGGCATCTGTCACGGGTGTCGTTGGGTTTTGACCAAGACGCAGCGGGAAAATGTACACTCATCTTCTTTTTTTATTTGGTGAAGAAGGAAAACACAAAAACGTATACAAAACAAAACGAACTTGACAGTCTTATCAGGCAAACAGCTAAACAAGAACAATCTCCTACAAAATCCCATGAAAAACAAAGTCCTAATTATAGGACCTTCAATCAGAGGCAACAATAACCAGCTGCCTCCAATTGAAGGTCCAACCCCAATTAACTAAACATAGAACTACAAAAGACTAGATAGAACATAGAAATATACTAACATAGAACAATGACTAACAAACCCCGGACTAATAAATCAAATACCCCTCTCCCTAAACACATACACAAAACACACCCTGAACCACATAAAACAAACACCCCCTGCCACGTCCTGACCAAACTACAATAACAAATAACCCCTTATACTGGTCAGGACGTGACACATCTAATCAAGGAATATGAATCTGCTGTAGTTCAGCATTCAATTACAATGTATTTTGGAAACCAGGTTTTTCAATAAAAAAGGTCAAAAGGAGCTTGGGGAAATCGTACTTTTTAACCGGGGCACTAATTTAATGCATAACTTAAGAACATAAGAACCCTTCTACACAACATGATTAAAGCGTTGTATTGGATTGGTGGCTGACATTGGCATTGGCTGGCATAAAATGAAAATATATCCCATTATTAATCATGAGAATATCTCAAGGAAAGCCATCAGCTCTCTTGGTAGATTTTACGGAGCTTTTAATCAGTTGACTCCACACAGAATCTTGATTGTTGGAGTCCAGACGCTAAAACGCTATTGTAGTTTCTGAAAAGCAGGTGTCACAATCTCTCTGGTGGTATGGGTATAAGGGAATGGTGTTGAAAAACATATTAATGTGCTGACACTGATGGAATACAGTCAGGGATGGAATTTAAGCTAGTCCGGGGCAATAACTTTTCAGACCGGGCTAGTAGAAAATATGCCCAACTTGCCACCGGCGAGTGAAATTCTGTTATTTCAAATATTATGTGACCCGTTTCAAGACGCTAGTAGGCATATGTGGTAATTCATTACTTCACAGGAGAGGCATTTGAAAAAAAATATTTATATGCATTTTTTGGGGCATAAATGCTTTATGGAATTTAATGAACCTTAATTAATGACACACTTGTATGCCTTCTGTAAATACAAATAACATTGTTAAATTACAATCCTAGTTGGTTTAGCCTTGGGAAAAATAGAGGAACCTTCCCCCTAGCCATGATTGGCTGAGATAATGGATGGGCTGGACATGCCGAGAGATGAGATCTGATTGGTCTGCCATGTAGCGCGCTTCTGTCTATAACATGAGCTGCTCAGTATGCGTATAATCCTTTCTACCGCAGCTTTTATTTTGAAAAATATCACAAAGAACTGAAAAAGTTTTGATACTGCTCTCAACATTTCTGCCCTCAAGTTAATAGCACTATCAACAACATTAGTGGGAAAAAGTTGTGATGGACTACTTTCTGGAGGACGATCATGCCATGCCGAATCTCTCTGACTCTGAAAATTAATCAGACAATGAGGAAATCCCTGATTTAGGTAAAAACAGTACCATTGAACCAGAGATTGTAGAGTCTTCTGATGACCGTGATGGGGAAGAAACAACGATCAGAAGGGAACCATGGTACCCTCCCAGAAGCTTGGCTAGGGCATAAAACCCGCCAATTCAGACCAACTAAGAGGTGGAATGGGTTCGCACTCAAAGCTTACTTCATTATTCCTATTTTAAATGATTATTTTCACTGCATCAGGGATAGTGTACAGAGACGTTTTGACTTTACGGCCTTCTTCAGTGTCTAGGTACAATTGTATTTTAATTCAAAACAGCATTTGTAGGGAACAATTGATGAGCAGCAGGTGCTTCTAATCAGGGTTGCCATTCATCTGCCAATCAGGGATGTGGCTTCTCTGGTCTACCTGCATACAAATTAGTCACAAAGAAATACAGAATTCTAATGTATGGCAGCGATCCTGACGCAAAACAATTCATTAAATAGAATGATTTGGTTCTATAAAGTGTCTCTGAAAGTGATATATGGATGTGTACTAGTGGATTTATGTTCTTCAAAGGCGTACTTTAAAGGCTAGGGAATTTTTCCAATATAAATCACATCACAAGAACACTGAAACATATAAATTACTCCTTTAGTAGTAGAAGTTGTGCATGACTTTGTATCATGGTCTGATGGCATACATCGTTACAACATGTCTTTATGGTGCTACAGGAGGTACAGGGGACACATCCTTATGGTGCTACAGGAGGTACAGGGGAAACATCTTTATGGTGCTACATGATCTACAGGGGAAACATCCTTATTGTGCTACATGATCTACAGGGGAAACATCCTTATGGTGCTACATGATCTACAGGGGAAACATCCTTATGGTGCTACAGAATCTACAGGGGAAACATCCTTATGGTGCTACAGGAGGTACAGGATCTACAGGGGAAACATCCTTATGGTGCTACAGGAGGTACATGATCTACAGGGAAAACATCCTTATGGTGCTACATGATCTACAGGGGAAACATCCTTATGGTGCTACAGGATCTACAGGGGAAACATCCTTATGGTGCTACAGGAGGTACATGATCTACAGGGGAAACATCCTTATGGTGCTACAGAAGGTACATGATCTACAGGGGAAGCATCCTTATGGTGCTACAGGAGGTACAGGGGAAACATCCTTATGGTGCTACAGGAGGTACAGGGGAAACATTCTTATGGTGCTACATGATCTACAGGGGAAACATCCTTATGGTGCTACAGGATCTACAGGGGAAACATCCTTATGGTGCTACAGAAGGTACATGATCTACAGGGGAAAACATCCTTATGGTGCTACATGATCTACAGGGGAAACATCCTTATGGTGTTACAGGAGGTACAGGGGAAACATCCTTATGGTGCTACAGGAGGTACATGATCTACAGGGGAAACATCCTTATGGTGCTACAGAAGGTACATGATCTACAGGGGAAACATCCTTATGGTGCTACAGGATCTACAGGGGAAACATCCTTATGGTGCTACAGGATCTACAGGGGAAACATCCTTATGGTGCTACAGGAGGTACATGATCTACAGGGGAAACACCCTTATGGTGCTACATGATCTACAGGGGAAACATCCTTATGGTGCTACAGGAGGTACATGATCTACAGGGGAAACATCCTTATGGTGCTACAGGAGGTACAGGGGAAACATCCTTATGGTGCTACAGGAGGTACATGATCTACAGGGGAAACATCCTTATGGTGCTACATGATCTACAGGGGAAACATCCTTATGGTGCTACAGGAGGTACATGATCTACAGGGGAAACATCCTTATGGTGCTACAGGAGGTACATGATCTACAGGGGAAACATCCTTATGGTGCTACAGGAGGTACAGGGGAAACATCCTTATGGTGCTACAGGAGGTACAGGGGAAACATCCTTTATGAAGGCTTCTTTTCTTTTCCTGATCACATCTGATATTAATCAATATGTGTGATACATTTCTTAATCGTTTATAGGTGAATATTGTGAATAAAGGTGGATTCTGGAATGTAGAATTTAAAGACGATTCTCATTATAATATATGCTGATGTTTATTGACAATAGACTTGATGCCATTGCGTCTGTCATTGAAAGTATGTATAGAGTTTTCAGAAAATAGTTTGTTGTATTTTTGTTGGGATTAACTTAATTAACTGTTCAAGCTTTTAGCTTGTTTTGGAGCTTCATCAAGCCAGGTATCGGGGGTATCCTCTACAAGCAGAAATGTTGAAATGAAAGAAATTTGATTGTCTTTCATATTCTTCCTCTGTGTCACAGACGCGACGCAGTCTATGAAGTTGGCTTACTGGTAAACCTCTTTTTAGGGGGAGAGGGTTTGATAACTGTCAGCTGTCAATAGAGTATTTTTATCTGCAGATTTTCTGTAAACAGTACAGTTTAGCGCAGTACATCTAACAAATGTATGGAGTTAATGTTCTTTTCCATAGGGAAGAAACGGCGATCAACAGTGTCATTGCAGCGAAGAAGTTGGCTGAGTTTTGAAATCAGTGGAATGCCCGGTGGAAGCAGAGACATGATAACCAAAAAGAGAACACAGAAGGCTGTTGTATAAAACACCTGTCTTTCGATTACATCTTCAAACTAATGGCAACCACGGCATCCATGACAGAGAGGGAGAAGCCTTCATCCATGTATACGGGTCTAGCAACATTTTCAGATATTACACGTTTCTAATTTGGTCAGAAAATAATTTTCATTGGACGTTAACCTCTTGGGGCTAGGTGGGACGCTAGCGGCAAATTTGAATCCAAATAAATGTCAAAATTCAAATTTTTCAAAAATACAACTATGTTACACCATTTGAAAGATAAACATCTCCTTAATCTAACCACGTTTTACGATTTCAAAAAGGTTTTACGGCGAAAGCATAAATTTAGAGTATGTTAGGACAGTACATTTACAATAGTTGTGTGTAATGTTTTGTCAAGTCAAAGACAGGGTCACCAAAACCATAAAACCAGCTAAAATGATACACTAACCTTTTACAATCTCCATCAGATGACACTCCTAGGACATTATGTTAGACAATGCATGCATTTTTAGTTCTATCAAGTTGATATTTATATCCAAAAACAGCGTTTTACTATGGCATTGATGTTGAGGAAATCGTTTCCCTCCAATAACCGGCAGTCAAGTCAGCGTCACAAATTAAATAATTAAAATTAGAAAACATTGGTAAAATATTATATTGTCATTTAAAGAATTATAGATTTACATCTTTTGAACGCAATCAACTTGCCAGATTTAAAAATAACCTTACTGGGAAATCACACTTTGCAATAATCTGAGCACTGTGCCCAGAAAAATACGCGTTGCGATACAGACTAGACGTCATGTTGGGGAGATCTAAAATCGAAAATACTATGTAAATAATCCATTACCTTTGATTCTCTTCATCAGATGTCACTTCCAGGTATCACAGGTCCATAACGAATGTAGTTTTGTTCAAAAAAGCTCATCATTTATGTCCAAAAATCTCCGTCTCGTTAGCACATGATGTAAGCCAGCCGGACTTCTCGTCATGAACGAGGGGAAAAAATATATTTCCGTTCGTTCAAACATGTCAAACGTTGTATAGCATAAATCATTAGGGCCTTTTTTAACCAGAACATGAATAATATTCAAGGTGGACGAATGCATAGTCTTTTATAACGTATTGGAACGAGGGTACCCAACATGAAGTAGCGCGCCAGGTGTCTAATGGGACATCACCGTTCCATGGCTCTTGTTCGGTCAGATCTCCCTCCAGAAGACTCAAAACACTTTGTAAAGGCTGGTGACATCTAGTGGAAGCAATAGGAAGTGCCAAAATATTCCTAAACCCCTGTGTTTTTCAATGGGATAGGTTTAAAGTCAATACAACACATCAGGTATCCACTTCCTGTCAGAAAATGTCTCAGGGTTTTGCCTGCCAAATGAGTTCTGTTATACTCACAGACACCATTCAAACAGTTTTGGAAACTTTAGAGTGTTTTCTATCCATATATAATAAGTATATGCATATTCTAGTTACTGGGTAGGATTAGTAACCAGATTAAATCGGGTACATTTTTTTTATCCAGACGTGCAAATGCTGCCCCCTAGACCCAACAGGTTAAAGTGTACTGTTAGCCTGCTAGCTAACGTTAACTGGCTGGCTCGCTAGCTAACGTTACGTGTATGATCTGTGCGGTAATATTATTTGTATCTCAGAAATCCATTTGTATTCCTAGTTATAGCCTAATGTTAGCTAGCTAGCTAACATTGAACCTAGTTGGTTAGCTTTAGCTACCTGTAGATTCATGGATGGTAGTATTGCCGCTTTCAAGACAACTGGGAACTCTGAAAAACGCGAGGTCAAATCATGACGTCAATGATCTTCAGGTTGCAACGTCGGAGCGTATACAGTACCTCAGTCTATCCACGGAGGTACGCACATCTTGAAAATATTCTGCATGGGCCCTCAAATCCTCAAAAAAAAGTTCTACAGCTGCACCATTGAGAGCATCTTGACTGGCTGCATCACTACTTGGCATGGCAACTGCACCACCTTCGATCACATGGTGCTATAGAGGGCGGTGCGGACAGCCCAGTACATCATTGGGGCCGAGCTCCCTGCAATGCAGGACCTCTATACCAGGCGCTTTGAAAGGAAGTGGACCAAATGTTTTAAAGACTCGCCAAGCAGTACCAGAGCAACACGTCTGACACCAGCAGGCTAATGAACAGTTTTTATCCCAAAAACATAAGACTGATAAATAGCCAACTACATGGCTACATGGCTACATGGCTTCATGACTACATGGCTACATGGCTACATGACTACATGGCTTCATGGTTTCATGGCTACATGGCTACATGGCTTCATGGCTACATGGCTTCATGACTACATGGCTACATGACTACATGGCTACATGGCTTCATGGCTATCTGCATTGACCCTTCTATTTGATTTTAGAACTGAAACACATTCACATGCACACTCTACACACACACACACACTGTCGAACTGCTTTGCTTTATCTTGGCCAGGTCACAGTTGTAAATGAGAACTTGTTCTCAACTTGCCTACCTGGTTAAATAAAGGTGAAAAAGAAACAAAAAAAACACGCACACAACCACACACACACATACACACACGCACAAACAATATATGCTGCTGCTGCTCCTCTGTTTATTTATATCCTGATGCCTAGTCTCCTTCCCCCTATACATATCTACCTCCATCACTCCAGTATCCTTGTCTCCTTCCCCCTATTCATATCTACCTCCATCACTCCAGTATCCCTGTCTCCTTCCCCCTATACATATCTACCTCCATCACTCCAGTATCCTTGTCTCCTTCCCCCTATACATATCTACCTCCATCACTCCATTATCCCTGTCCCCTATACATATCTACCTCCATCACTCCAGTATCCCTGTCCCCTTCCCCCTATACATATCTACCTCCATCACTCCAGTATCCCTGTCCCCTTCCCCTATTCATATCTACCTCCATCACTCCAGTATCCCTGTCCCCTTCCCCCTATACATATCTACCTCCATCACTCCAGTATCCCTGTCTCCTTCCCCCTATACATATCTACCTCCATCACTCCAGTATCCCTGTCCCCTGTCCCCTATACATATCTACCTCCATCACTCCAGTATCCCTGTCTCCTTCCCCCTATACATATCTACCTCCATCACTCCAGTATCCATGTCCCCTTCCCCCTATACATATCTACCTCCATCACTCCATTATCCCTGTCCCCTATACATATCTACCTCCATCACTCCATTATCCCTGTCTCCTTCCCCATATACATATCTACCTCCATCACTCCATTATCCCTGTCCCCTATACATATCTACCTCCATCACTCCAGTATCCCTGTCCCCTTCCCCCTATACATATCTACCTCCATCACTCCAGTATCCTTGTCTCCTTCCCCCTATTCATATCTACCTCCATCACTCCAGTATCCCTGTCTCCTTCCCTCTATACATATCTACCTCCATCACTCCAGTATCCTTGTCTCCTTCCCCCTATTCATATCTACCTCCATCACTCCAGTATCCCTGTCACCTTACCCCTATACATATCTACCTCCATCACTACAGTATCCCTGTCCCCTATACATATCTACCTCCATCACTCCAGTATCCCTGTCCCCTTCCCCCTATACATATCTACCTCCATCACTCCAGTATCCCTGTCTCCTTCCCCTATTCATATCTACCTCCATCACTCCATTATCCCTGTCCCCTATACATATCTACCTCCATCACTCCAGTATCCCTGTCCCCTTCCCCCTATACATATCTACCTCCATCACTCCAGTATCCATGTCCCCTTCCCCCTATACATATCTACCTCCATCACTCCAGTATCCCTGTCCCCTTCCCCCTATACATATCTACCTCCATCACTCCAGTATCCATGTCCCCTTCCCCCTATACATATCTACCTCCATCACTCCAGTATCCCTGTCTCCTTCCCCCTATACATATCTACCTCCATCACTCCAGTATCCCTGTCTCCTTCCCCCTATACATATCTACCTCCATCACTCCAGTATCCATGTCCCCTTCCCCCTATACATATCTACCTCCATCACTCCATTATCCCTGTCTCCTTCCCCCTATACATATCTACCTCCATCATTCCAGTATCCCTGCACATTGTTAATATGGTACTGGGACTGACCCTGTATATAACTACTGACCCTGGAACTGACCTGTATATAGCTACTGACCCTGGAACTGACCCTGTATATAGCTACTGACCCTGGAACTGACCCTCTATATAGCTACTGACCCTGGAACTGACCCTGTATATAGCTACTGACCCTGGACCTGTCCCTGCATATAACTACTGACCCTGGAACTGACCCTGTATATAGCTACTGACCCTGGAACTGACCCTGTATATAGCTACTGACCCTGGAACTGTCCCTGTTTATACCTACTGACCCTGGAACTGTCCCTGTATATAGCTACTGACCCTGTATATAGCTACTGACCCTGTATATAGCTACTGTCCCTGGAACTGACCCTGTATATAGCTACTGACCCTGTATATAGCTACTGACCCTGGAACTGACCCTGTATATAGCTACTGATCCTGTATATAGCTACTGACCCTGTATATAGCTACTGTCCCTGGAACTGACCCTGTATATAGCTACTGACCCTGGAACTGTCCCTGTATATACCTACTGACCCTGGAACTGTCCCTGTATATAGCTGCTGACCCTGTATATAGCTACTGACCCTGTATATAGCTACTGTCCCTGGAACTGACCCTGTATATAGCTACTGACCCTGTATATAGCTACTGACCCTGGAACTGTCCCTGTATATAGCTACTGATCCTGTATAGAGCTACTGACCCTGTATATAGCTACTGTCCCTGGAACTGACCCTGTATATAGCTACTCACCCTGGAACTGTCCCTGTATATACCTACTGACCCTGGAACTGTCCCTGTATATAGCTACTGACCCTGTATATAGCTACTGACCCTGTATATAGCTACTGTCCTGGAACTGACCCTGTATATAGCTACTGACCCTGTATATAGCTACTGACCCTGGAACTGACCCTGTATATAGCTACTGATCCTGTATATAGCTACTGACCCTGTATATAGCTACTGTCCCTGGAACTGACCCTGTATATAGCTACTGACCCTGGAACTGTCCCTGTATATACCTACTGACCCTGGAACTGTCCCTGTATATAGCTACTGACCCTGTATATAGCTACTGACCCTGTATATAGCTACTGTCCCTGGAACTGACCCTGTATATAGCTACTGACCCTGTATATAGCTACTGACCCTGGAACTGACCCTGTATGTAGCTACTGACCCTGGAACTGACCCTGTATATAGCTACTGACCCTGGAACTGACCCTGTATATAGCTACTGACCCTGTATATAACTACTGACCCTGGAACTGACCCTGTATATAGCCACTGACCCTGGAACTGTCCCTTGAACTGACCCTGTATATAGCTACTGACCCTGTATATAACTACTGACCCTGGAACTGACCCTGTATATAGCTACTGACCCTGTATATAGCTACTGACCCTGTATATAGCTACTGACCCTGTATATAACTACTGACCCTGGAACTGACCCTGTATATAGCTACTGACCCTGTATATAGCTACTGTCCCTGTATATAGCTACTGACCCTGGAACTGACCCTGGAACTGTCCCTGTATATAGCTACTGCCCCTGTATATAGCTACTGCCCCTGTATATAGCTACTGACCCTGGAACTGTCCCTTGAACTGACCCTGTATATAGCTACTGACCCTGTATATAACTACTGACCCTGGAACTGTCCCTGTATATAGCTACTGACCCTGTATATAGCTACTGACCCTGGAACTGACCCTGTATATAGCTACTGACCCTGGAACTGTCCCTTGAACTGACCCTGTATATAGCTACTGTCCCTGTATATAGCTACTGACCCTGTATATAGCTACTGACCCTGGAACTGTCCCTGTATATAGCTACTGACCCTGTATATAGCTACTGACCCTGGAACTGACCCTGGAACTGACCCTGTATATAGCTACTGACCCTGGAACTGACCCTGGAACTGTCCCTGTATATAGCTACTGCCCCTGTATATAGCTACTGCCCCTGTATATAGCTACTGACCCTGGAACTGACCCTGGAACTGTCCCTGTATATAGCTACTGACCCTGTATATAGCTACTGACCCTGGAACTGTCCCTGTATATAGCTACGGACCCTTGAACTGACCCTGTATATAGCTACTGACCCTGGAACTGACCCTGTATATAGCTACTGACCCTGGAACTGACCCTGTATATAGCTACTGACCCTGGAACTGTCCCTGTATATAGCTACTGACCCTGGAACTGACCCTGTATATAGCTACTGACCCTGGAACTGTCCCTGGAACTGACCCTGTATATAGCTACTGACCCTGGAACTGTCCCTGGAACTGACCCTGTATATAGCTACTGACCCTGGAACTGATCCTTTATATAGCTACTGACCCTGGACCTGACCCTGTATATAGCTACTGACCCTGTATGTAGCTACTGACCCTGGAACTGACACCGTATGTAGCTACTGACCCTGGAACTGACCCTGTATGTAGCTACTGACCCTGGAACTGACACCGTATGTAGCTTACTTACTTTCTCGTGTTCTTCTTATTTCTATTTCTCGTGTGTTTTAATTCAACTATACTTTATTCTATAGTATTAGTGATATTGATTACTACATTGTTGGGAAAGAGCTTGTACTTGCGCACGTGACAATGAAACTTGAAACAACTCAATGATCAGGAACTTATTCCTTAAGGCTGGTCCCAGATCTGTCTGTGATGCCTTTCCAACTCAAATGGTCATTATGTTTGTCATAACAATGACCAGAGGGTTTGGCAAGACAGCCAAACTGATCTGGGTACAGGCTAAATTACTCCTCTCCTCCTTGTATTTATAGTTAGGACTACCTACAACTCCTAGTACCATTGAATTAATTTTTCAGGCCTGTATCATTGTTTAAAAGAAAGTGCCAACAGGAACAACATAATGCATTATTTAAACCGCTTCAAAAACCCCATGAAAGTGTAATGGTCTAAGAAGTCTCAGGGAAACTTACCCTGTCCGTCCCAAATGCCACCCTATTCCCGATCTAGTGCACTACTTTTCACCAGGTCCCTATATGGTAGTGCAATATATAAGGAATAGGATGCCGTTTGGTACTTAGCCAGGCTCTGTTGGAGATGATGACATGCTATGGTGGAGCTAAAAAAACGACTGTTAAATGCTCTCATCATGGAACTAAAAACCAACTGTTAAATGCTCTCATCATGGAACTAAAAACCGACTGTTAAATGCTCTCATCATGGAACTAAAAACCGACTGTTAAATGCTCTCATCATGGAACTAAAAACCGACTGTTAAATGCTCTCATCATGGAACTAAAAACCGACTGTTAAATGCTCTCATCATGGAACTAAAAACCGACTGTTAAATGCTCTCATCATGGAACTAAAAACCGACTGTTAAATGCTCTCATCATGGAACTAAAAACCGACTGTTAAATGCTCTCATCATGGAACTAAAAACCGACTGTTAAATGCTCTCATCATGGAACTAAAAACCGACTGTTAAATGCTCTCATCATGGAACTAAAAACCGACTGTTAAATGCTCTCATCATGGAACTAAAAACCGACTGTTAAATGCTCTCATCATGGAACTAAAAACCGACTGTTAAATGCTCTCATCATGGAACTAAAAACCGACTGTTAAATGCTCTCATCATGGAATTAAAAACCGACTGTTAAATGCTCTCATCATGGAATTAAAAACCGACTGTTAAATGCTCTCATCATGGAATTAAAAACCGACTGTTAAATGCTCTCATCATGGAACTAAAAACCGACTGTTAAATGCTCTCATCATGGAACTAAAAACCGACTGTTAAATGCTCTCATCATCGAACTAAAAACCAATTTTCTGGTCTCTCCAGAGATGTTGATCAAGTTCAAGTCTGGGATCTAGCTGGGCCAGTCAAGGGCATTCAGAGACTTGTCCCGAAGCCACTGCTGCGTTGTCTTGGCTGTGTCCTTACTGTCATTGTGCTGTTGGAAGGTGAACCTTCGCCCCAGTCTGAGGTCCTGACCACTGGAGCATGTTTTCATCAAGGATCTCTCTGTACATTGCTCTGTTCATCTTTCCCTCGATCTTGACTAGTCTTGACTAGTCTCCCAGTCCCTGCAGCTGAAAAACATCCCCCACAGCATGATGCTGCCACCACCATGCTTCACCGTAAGATGGTGCCAGTTTTCCTCCAGACGTGACGGTTGGCATTCAAATCAGTGAAATGCTTACTTACAAGCCCTTAACCCACAATGCAGTTTTAATAAAATACTCCCAAAAAAAGTAAGGGACAAGAAAAACATAATTAAGGAGCAGCAGTAAATAACTATAGCAGGGCTATGTACAGGGGGTACCGGTTCAGAGTCAACGTGTCAATGTGCGGGGGCACCGGTGTCGAGGTAATTGAGGTAATTATGTATATGCAGGTAGGGTTATTAAAGTGCATAGATAATAACAGAGAGTAGCAGCAGCGTGTGGGGGGGGGGGGGGAGGAGGGGTGCAAATAGTCTTGGGAGCCATTTGATCAGCTGTTCAGGAGTCATGGCTTGTGGGTAGAAGAGGTTTAGAAGCTGTTTTGAAGCTTCCGGTACCGCTTGCAGAGAGAACAGTCTATGACTAGGGTGGCTGTGGGTAGAAGAGGTTTAGAAGCTGTTTTGAAGCTTCCGGTACCGCTTGCAGAGAGAACAGTCTATGACTAGGGTGGCTGGAGTCATTCAGGCCAAAGTGTTCAAAATTGGTTTCATCAGAGCATAGAATCTTGTTTAGATGGCTTTTGGCAAACTCCAAGTGGGCTGTCATTTCCCTTTTACTGAGGAGTGGCTTCCGTCTGGCCACTCTACCAAATTGCGTGTAGACTGATAAGGAAAACATGTATTTCATCCATTTTAGGATAAGGCTGTGCCGTAACAAAATGTGGAAAAAGTCAATGTCTACCTGAGAAACCTGTTGTTTGCACTCTGTTGCCGATCAGTACAATCAGCTGATAAAGGAAGTGCAAGATACTGTAGCAGATGTGAAGTTAACTAGCTACAGGTAGTCCGTGTTTCTATAGCAACAGGTAGTCAGTGTTTCTATAGCAACAGGTAGTCAGTGTTGACTAACCTAGCCCACCAACATTGCTTAGGGATGGTGCCAGGCTTATAGCTACACAAAATTAAAAAAAATAAAAAATGTATGAAATGTATGCATTCACTACCGTAAGTCGCTCTGGATAAGAGCGTCTGCTAAATGACTAAAATGTAAAATGTAAATGTACCCCTACCTACAGTGCCTTCACAACGTATTCACATCCCTTGACTTTTCCCCCACATTTTCTTTTGTTAATAGCCTGAATTTAAAATGGATTAAATTGAGATGTGTTGTTACTGGCCTACACGCAATATCCCATAATGTCAAAGTGGAATTATTTTTTTCGAAGAAATAATTTACATTTATTAAAAATGCAAAGCTTAAATGTCTGGAGTCAATAAGTGTTCTACCCCTTTGTTATGGAAGGTCTTAATGAGTTCAGGAGTAAAAACAAAATCTGTAAGATCCCTCAGTCAAGCAGTGAATTTACAACATAGATTCAACATGTTAAATGTGCAAGCAGAGGAAAAAAATAAAACTCCAGACCACCTTTACCCCACACACAGAGACACATACAAAGCTCTCCCTCAACCTCCATTTGGTAAATCTGACCATAATTCTATCCTGTTTCCTGCTTACAAGCAAAAATTAAAGCAGGAAGCACCAGTGACTCGGTCAGTAAGATAGTGGTCAGATGAAGCATATGCTAAGCTACAGGACTGTTTTGCTATCACAGACTGGAATATGTTCCGGGATTCTTCCGATGACATTGAGGAGTTTACCACATCAGCCACTGGCATCATCAATAAGTGCATTGATGACATCGTCCCCACAGTGACCGTACGTCCATACCCCAACCAGAAGCCATGGATTACAGGCAATATCCGCACTGAGCTAAAGGGTAGCACTGCCGCTTTCAAGGAGCGGGTCTCTAACCCGGAAGATTATAAGAAATCCCGCTGTGCCCTCCAATGAACCATCAAGCAGGCAAAGCGTCAATACAGGACTAAAACTGAATCGTAGTACCCCGGCTACAACGCTCGTCAGATGTGGCAGGGCTTGTAAACTATTACAGAATACAAAAGGGTAGCACAGCCGCGAGCTGCCCAGTGAGACAAGCCTACCAAATGAGCTAAATTACTTCTATGCTCACTTCGAGGCAAGCAACACTGAAATATGCATGAGAGCATCAGCTGTTCCAAACGACTGTGTGATCACGCTCTCCATAGCCGATGTGAGTAAGGCCTCTAAACAGGTCAACATCCACAAGGCCGCAGGGCCAGATGGATTACCAGGATGTGTACTCTGAGCATGCGCTGACCAACTGGCAATTGTCTTCACTGACATGTTCAATCTATCTCTGACTGAGTCTGTAATACCAACATGTTTCAAGCAGACCACCATAGTCCCTGTGCCCAAGAAAAATAAGGTAACCTGCCTAAATTACTACCGACCAGTAGCGCTCACGTCTGTAGCCATGAAGTGCTTTGAAAGGCTGGTCATGGATCACATCAACACAATTATCCCAGAAACCCGACCCACTCCAATTTGCATACCGCCCCAACAGATCTACAGATAACGCAATCTCCATTGCACTCAACACCGCCCTTTCCCACCTGGAAAAAAATAACACCTATGTGAGAATGCTATTCATTGACTACAGCTCAGCATTCAACGCCATAGTGCCCTCAAAGGTCATCACTAAGCTATGAACCTTGGGACTAAACACCTCCCTATGCAACTGGATTCTGGACTTCCTAAACGGGCCGCCCCCATGTGGTTAACTACGGGATCGGTGTCCCACCCATGGGACGGTTGAGCTAACCTAGGCTAATGTGACTAGCATGAAGTTGTAAGTAACAAAAACATTTCCAGGACATAGACATATCTGATACGTGCAAAAAGCTTAAATTATTGTTAATCTAACTGCACTGTCCAATTTACAATAGCTATTACAGTGAAAGAATACCATGCTGTTGTTGGAGGAGAGCGCACAATTATGAACTTGAAAATGTATTAATAAACCAAATAGGCACATTTGGGCTGTCCTGATACTACATTTTGAACAGAAATGCAATGGTTCATTAAATCAGTCTAAAACCTTGCACATACACTGCTGCCATCTAGTGGCCAAAATCTAAATTGCGCCTAACCTGGAGTAGTACATTATGGCCTTTCTCTTGCATTTCAAAGATGATGGGACAAAAAAAACGTTATTTGTATTATCTTTTACCAGATCTAATGTGTTACATTTCCCCAAATTAATTTCACATTTCCACAACCTTCAAAGTGTTTCCTTTCAAATGTTATCAAGAATATGCATATCCTTGCTTCAGGTCCTGAGCTACAGGCAGCTAGATTTGAGGATGCCTTTATCTTTGTAATGATTAGTTCTATTGATACACTATCAAAAGTGTAATTAATAACTTCACCAAGCTGAAAGAGATATTCAATGTCAGAACTTCCCCCTCCATCTACCAATAGCTTCCCTTCTTTGTGAGGTATTGGAAAACCTCCCTGGTCTTTCAAATCAAATCAAATTGTATTTGTCACATGCGGCGAATACAACAGGTTTAGACCTTATAGTGAAATGCTTACTTACAAGCCCTTAACCAACAATGCTTTAAGAAGATTTTAAGAAAAATAATTCCTAACAAAAAAATAGACAATAAAAAATAAAAGTAACAAATATTTAAACAGGTGGCGGCAGGGTAGCCTAATGGTTAGAGCGTTGGACTAGTAACCGAAAGGTTGCAAGTTCAAATCCCTGAGCTGACAAGGTACAAATCTGTTGTTCTGCCTCCTGAACAGGCAGTCATTGAAAATAAGAATTTGTTCTTAACTGACTTGCCTAGTTAAATAAAGGTTAAAAAAAAACAGTAGCAGTAAAATAACAATAGCAAGGCTACATACAGGTGGTACAGATTCAATGTGTGGGGGCACTGGTTAGTTGTAGGTAATATGTAGCTAGAGTTAAAGTGATGATACAAGGACAATATCCAGAGAGTAGCAGCAGAGGGATCTGGGTAGCCCTTTGATTTGCTGCTTGGGGGAATAAGCTGTTAAGAAGCCTCTTGGACCTAGACTTGGCACTCTGGTACTGCTTCTCGTGCGGGAGCAGAGAGAACAGTCTACGACTAGGATGGCTGGAGTCTTTGACAATTTTTAGGGCCATAATCTGACACCGCCTGGATGGCAGGAAGTTTGGGCCCAGTGATGTACTGGGCCATATGCACTACCCTCTGTAGTGCCTTGTGGCCCAAGCAGTTGCCATACCAGGCAGTGATGCAACCAGTCAGGATGCGCTCAGTGGCGCAGCTGTAGAACCTTTTGAGGATCTGAGGACCAATGACGAATCTTTTCAGGGGAATGTTGTCGTGCACTCTTCACGACTGTCTTGGTGTGTTTGGACCATTATAGTTTGTTGGTGATGTGGACACCAAGGAACTTGAAGCTCTCAACCTGCTCCACAACAGCCCAGTCGATGAGAATGGGGGAGTGCTCGGTCCTCCGTTTCCTATCGTCCACAATCATCTCCTTTGTCTTGATCACGTTCAGGGAGAGGTTGTTGTCCTGGCACCACATTGCCATGTCTCTGACCTCCTCCCTATAGGCTGTCTCATCATTACCAGTGATTTGGCCTACAACTTGATGATGGTGTTGGAGTCATGCCTGGCCATGCAGTCATGAGTGAACAGGGAGTACAGGAGGGGACTAAGCATGCATCCCTAAGGAACCCCCCATGTTGAGGATCAGAGTGGCGGCTGTGTTGTTACCTACCCTTAACTCAGTTGCCGGAAAGGAAGGAAACCGCTCAGGGATTTCACCATGATCCCAATGGTGACTTTAAAACAGTTACAGAGTTTAATGACTGTGATAGGAGAAAACTGAGGATGGATCAACAACATTGTAGTTCCTCCAAAATACAATACAATACGAATTGAATTGACAGAGTGAAAAGAAGGAAACCTGTACAGAATAAAATATTCCAAAACACACATCCTGCTTGCAATAAGTCATTAAAGTAATACTGAAAAAACAGCGGCAAAGTAATTCACTTTTTGTCCTGAAAACAAAGTGTTATGTTTGGGGCAAATCCAACAGGGAGATGAATTCACCTTTCAGCAGGACAATAACCTAAAACACAAGGTCAAATTCATTCTGGAGTTGCTTATCAAGAAGACAGTGAATATTCTTGTGTGGCTGAGTTAGTCTTGACTTTCGTTATTGTCATTTTTATTGTGTTACTATTTCCATTTTATCTCTGCATTGTTGGGAAAGGGCTAGTAAGTAAGCATATCATGGTAAAGTCTACACCTGTTGTGTTTGGGTTCATTCGCCCATGCCCACGTATTGTACCTCAGAGTGTTTGCTGTGTGTTTTCACCCTGCAAGACTTTTAGTTACTTTTTATTATTAAACTCTTGACAACACACTTATACCCGATAAGCTCCCATTGTCACATTCTGCCAAATTCAACATATCAGGTTCCAAATTTGTCTCGTCTCTGTATTTTAACATAATTATACAGCAATTACTCTACCTCACAGGGCTGAGAGAAAATTCTTCTAATCATCCTGTAACTCTTCCCAAGGGGAAAGGAAGGTTGTTTGTGTGGGTGGTTGTAGAGATAGCATTATTAAATTGATAAAATAAAATAAAACTCAAATCTCTCTCTGCCTCTCTTTCCCCCCGGAGGAGAGAACTGGGCAGAAGTGATAAAAACTGAAGTGAGAAATGTGGATGGAGCCTGCAGGTTTGTGGGTTTGTGTATGTGTGTGTGTGTGTATGTATGCAAGTGTATGTGTTGCTCAGCACTTAGCTATATTATTGAATCTCACACTCCTCAGTTCAACAAGTCTTAGTGGCTCTTTTCTGTGAAAAATATGGAAATGAAAGTGCAGTCTGTGTCAGGGATATAGGTAAATACTTTAGCTTAGTGTCTATTATAGATGGATTGATGCTGCCGGAGACATTTAAAAATCTATTTAACTGCTGATTGTGTTTAATGCCCCCGTAGGGGTTTGGTATTCTCATGCTGACTTCTGGGCCTATTTCCACTCAGAGTAGAAGCTAGGATCAGATTCCCCCTGTCCATTCATTACAATGTAAAACACCAAACTAATCAGCACTGATGATCTGAGACGCTTTAGGGGATGATTCAGACATAGGAAATGTATGTCTTTCCTACACTTTTTTTTTTGTTGATTTAAGAACTTCTCAGTATTCGGTATTCAAACTTATCCTTATGCCGGTGATCAACTAAATCTTTTCTTAGTGCCTCCCTTATGCGACTGAATACATTTAATTCAACCGCTGAAAACTCTCCCACTAGTTGGCTGACAGATTTCCTCATGGAGTTTTCATTCAATGCGCTTTTCAGTTCATTTATCTAAAGCTTTTCCCTTTAATGATGTCTTCCAGCAATTTTTTTAATTTTTTTACTTTTACTCTTGAAAAGCGATATAGACATAAATACAGTAAAATACATGTCTCTTATTTTTTGGGGCAAAATAGTGTTTTTTTTTGACACAAATGCAAAATTCAAGGAGTTGGTCTGATGGTCTAGTGTGATGTCATTGGACTCCCCCCTTGCTTGAGGAACAATAGAGAACAAAGAAGAATGCCCCCCCCCCCACTTGTGCAGTGGTGTAAAGTTCTTAAGTAGAAAATACTTTCAAGTACTACTTAAGTAGGTTTTTGGTGTATCTGTACTTTACTTTTACTATTTATATTTTTGACTAGTTTTAATTTTACTCAACTACATTCCTAAAGAAAATGATGTACTCTCTACTCCATATATTTTCCCTGACACCCAAAAGTACTCATTCCATTTCGAATGCCTAGCAAGACAGGAAAATGGTCCAATTCACATTTATCAAGAGAACATCCCTGGTCATCTCTATTGCCTCTGCTCGCACGGACTCACTAAACACACATGCTTCGTTTGTAAATGATATCTGAGTGTTGGAGTGTGCCCCTGGCTATCTGTAACAAAAAAGAAAAGAAAATGGTGCTGTGTGAGAAACCTGTTGTAAACCTTAAATATAAGGAATATGACATGATTTATACTTTTACTTTTGATATTTAAGTATATTTAAAACCAAAATACTTTAAGACTTTTACTCAAGTAGTATTTTACTGGGTGACTTTCTCTTTTACTTGAGTAATTTTCTATAAAAAAGGTATCTTTACTTTTACTCAAATATGACAATTGAGTACTTTTTCCACCACTGCACTTGTGCCATGTCATGACATACCTGAACCACCTATTGTGATGTGCCTTTTGTTAAGTAAATCAGGTTATAAATGAGAAGGAGACTGGAGTGCTACTTTAAATACATTGTGCCTTCAGTTTGCATTTTCTTGATAGACTCAATATGACATGTTGAGAGAACGGGTTCCGAATATCAATGAAAGAAATCCATCTAAATGGTTTCAGCACCAATTTGTAGATTTAAAAATACTCAGAACTTGTGGATAATTTAGGGTTTGTATTTTATGAATCATATCGGATACACTAGACCCGCTCCAATTGGCATACCATCCCAAAAGATCCACAGATGACGCAATCTCAATCGCACTACACACTGCCCTTTCCCACCTGGACAAAAGGAACACCTATGCGAGAATGCTGTTCATTGACGAGCTCAGCGTTTTAAACACCACGGTGCCCACAAAGCTCATCACTAAGCTACGCACCCTGGGACTTAACACCTCCCTCTGCAACTGGATCCTGGACTTGCTGACGGGCCGACCCCCCAGGTGGTTAAGGGTAAGTAACAACACATCACCGCCTGGTATGGCATCTGCTCGGCATCTGACCGTAAGGCGCTACAGAGGGTAGTGCCAAGCTTCCTGCCACTCAGGACCTATATACTAGGCAGTTTCAGAGGAAAGCCCAAAACTTTGTCAAAGACTCCAGTCACCCAAGTCATAGACTGCTCTCTCTGCTACCTCAAAGCAAGCGGTAGTCTATGACCAAAAGTCTACCACCAAAAGGCTCCTTAACAGCTTCTACCCCCCAAGCCATAAGACTGCTGAACAATTAATCAAACGGCCACCAGACTATTTACATTGACCCCCCCCCATTTGTTTTGTACACTGCTGCTACTCACTGTTTATTATCTGTGCATAGTCACTTCACACCTACATACATGTACAAATTACCTCGCCTAATCTGTACCCCCGCACATTGATTCAGTACAGGTACCTCTTGTATATAGCCTCATTATTGTTATTTTATTGTGTTAATTTTTTATAATTTTTTACTTCAGTTTATTTGGTAAATATTTCCTTAACTCTTTCTTGAACTGCACTGTTGTTTAAGGGCTTGTAAGTAAGCATTTCACGGTAAGGTCTACACCTGTTGTATTCAGCGCATGTGACAAAAAGTTTGACTTGATGTCCCAAATCCCTTGGAAACAGGAGACAAAGGGCTGTGAGACAGAGGTTTAATCTTAGACACATGAAAGGTGGGATGTATACAGAGGGTGCGGGGCAACAGAAGACAAACAGCAGACAGGCTAAGAATATTTGAGATGGGAAAAGGGCAGATAAAACAGGGGGGAAGGTTTAAGGGACTCCACCCGGAGGGTCAGATCTCGAGTGGACAGCCATACCCTCTGCCCGAGACGATAACGGGGAGCCGGGGTCCAGTGGCGGACTGCCTGTCGTCTATACCTGGAGGTGGTCTTGTTGAGAAGAGCAGACAGGGCTCTCTTCCAGGTACAGAAACAGCGGCGGACGAACATCTGGGCCGAGGGTATGCTGACCTCTTGCTCAGGGAAGAGCGGGGGCTGAAATCTAATGGAACACTCAAAGGGCGAGAGACCAGTGGCCGAGCAGGGAAGGGTGTTGCAGGCATATTCCACCCACACGAGCAGCTGGCTCCAGGTGGTGTGGTTGATGGAGATGAGGCAATGAAGAGCAGTCTCCAGGTTCTGATTGGCTCGCTCCAACTGGCTGTTAGACTGGGGGTGAAAACCGGAGGACAGGCTGGCCGACGACCCAATATGGCTGCAGAACGACTTCCAGAACCAGGACGAGAGGCACAATTTGGATTTTGGCCACTAGATGGCAACGTTTTAGACTTATCTAATGAACCATTGCATTGCTGTACAAAAAAAAAACATACATGATCTATTATTTCTTTTTCATGCATCATCCTTGAAATGAGAGAAAGGCCAGAAAGTGATGTAGGATTCTAGGTGTAATTTAGATGTTGTCCACAAGATGGCAGCAGTGTGTGTGAAGTATTTTTGACTGAACCATTGAAGAACTACATCACTACATTCCCATGTCTGGAATGTCTGGAATACACTGCCATCAGACACACATAACTGCACCACATATCACACTTTCACAAAATGCATGAAAACATGGCTAAAGGTCAATCAGATTTGTGAACATAATCCCTAGCTGTGTATTGCCGCTTTCCATGTTGTCTGTTGTCTGTAGCTTGTGAGGTGTGGAAACACTTTGTTGCTTTTATGGATTTTGTCTTGTTGCTTTTTGTTCTATGTTGCTCTGTCTGTATGCTACATATTGCTTGTCCTATGTTGCTCTGTCTGTATGGTATGTCTTGCTTGTCCTATGTTGCTCTGCGTGTGCTCACTGCTCAATGATTGTCTACATTGTAATTGTTTTTAATGACCTGCCCAGGGAATGCGGTTGAAAATTAGCCGGCTGGCTAAAACCGGCACTTTTACTGAAACGTTGATTAATGTGCACTGTCCCTGTAAAAATAAAATAAACTCAAACATAATATTTTGTATCAAGTCAGCCAAGTGTCTATCACGAGTTTGCCCAAATGTGCCGAATTGGTCAATTGATACATTTTCAAGTAAATAACTAGATAACATACAAACATGCTATGGTAAAAAAAACATTTAAGTTTACACTCTCCCAGGAATCTCATACATGATGGATCATTAGCTTATATACTAATTTTCACATATCTAGATGGCCGGGCGGAGTGGGTGTGGAGCCAGAGACAGCAGTGGGCTCAAACTGTAAATCCCAGTTCATACATTTGAATATAGAAATTGATTTTATCAAACAAAACTACACTACATTTTTTTTCTGGAACACTCAGGATGACAAATCAGAGCAAGATTACTGAATATAAGTACATTATTTACCTTCAGAGGTAAATGTATCAAACCACTTGCCATGATAAAAAAAGTGTTTTGTTGTTGTGCACTATCCTCAAACAATAGCATGGTATTTTTGTTGTTGTTGCTGTAATAGCTACTGTAGATTGGACACTGCAGTTAGATTAACAATAATTTAAGCTTACTGCCCATATAAGACATGTCTATGTCCTGGAAAGTTGTCTGTTGTTTACAACGTCATTCTAGTCACATTATCGCATATTGGGCAACAACTGGTTGCATATTGGGCAACAACTGGTTGCATATTGGGCAACAACTGGTTGCATATTGGGCAACAACTGGTTGCATATTGGGCAACAACTGTTTGTATATTGGGCAACAACTGTTTGTATATTGGGCAACAACTGGTTGCATATTGGGCAACAACTGGTTGCATATTGGGCAACAACTGGTTGCATATTGGGCAACAAATGTTTGTATATTGGGCAACAACTGGTTGCATATTGGGCAACACCTGGTCGCATATTGGGCAACACCTGGTTGCATATTGGGCAACAACTGGTTGCATATTGGGCAACACCTGGTTGCATATTGGGCAACAACTGTCCCAAAACACCGATCCAGTAGATAGCTTCCGAAGCAGAATTACTTTCCCATTGTTCCTCAACTATAGTGTATGATATAGCATTTTCAACTCAGTCTCTACTTTTATCCAATGTAAAAAAAACACCATATTATGTTTTGCAACATACAGTGGCTTGCGAAAGTATTCTCCCTTTGGCATTTTTCCTATTTTATTGCCTTACAACCTAGAATTAAAATAGATTTATGGGGGATTTGTATCATATGATTTACACAACACGCCTACCACTTTGAAGATGCAAAATATTTTTTTTGTGTGAAACAAACAAGAAATAAGACAAAAATACTGAACTTGAGCATGCATAACTATTCCCCCCCAAAGTCAATACTTTGTAGACCCACCTTTTGCAGAAATTACAGCTGCAAGTCTCGTGAGGCATGTCTCTGTAAGTTTGGCACATCTATCCACTGGGATGTTTGCCCATTCTTCAATGCAAAACTGCTTTTGCTCCTTCATGTTGATGAGTTCTGCTGGTGAACAGCAATCTTTAACCTGTCTGGGAACCTGGGACGCTTGCCCTGGTCAACAGCCAGTGGAATCGCGTCGCACGAAATACAAATACTTCATAAATGCTATAAATTCTATTTCTCAAACATATGACTATTTTACACCATTTTATAAATACACCTCTCCTGAATCGAACCACGTTGTCCGATTTCAAAAAGGCTTTACAGCAAAAGCAAAACATTAGATTATGTTAGGAGAGTACCCTGCCAAAAAAAATCACACTGCCATTTTCAAAGCAACTAGCATGCATCACAAATACCTAAAACACAGCTAAATGCAGCACTAACCTTTGACAATCTTCATCAGATGACACTCCTAGGACATGATGTTACATGCATTTTTTGTTCGATAAAGTTCATATTTATTTAATATAAAAACAGCATTTTACATCGGCGCGTGACGTTCAGAAAATATTTTCCCTCAAATGCTTCCGGTGAATTAGGGCTACAATTTACGAAATTACTATTCGAAAACATTGTTAAAATGTAATATTGTCATTCAAAGAGTTATAGATTACACTTTGCAATTATATAATCACACTTTGCAATAAACGAGGTGGTATGCACAGAAAAATAGGCTAGGCGATACAGATTAGCGCCATCTTGGAACCATCTAAAATCAAATATACTATTGTAAATATTCCCTTACCTTTGATTATCTTCATCAGAAGGCACTTCCAGGAATCCCAGGTCCACAACAAATGTAGTTTTGTTCAAAAAAGTTAATCATTTATGTCCCAATAGCTCCTTCTTGTTAGCGCGTTCCGAAGGCTACTCATAATGTACTGTAGCGCGCGGGACTTGTCGCCACGAAAGAGCAAAAAATATATATTTACGTTCGTTCAAACATGTCAAACGTTGTATAACATAAATCTTTAGGGCCTTTTTCAACCAGAGCTTCAATAATATTCAAGGCGGACGATTGCATTGTCTTACTAAACATTTCGGAAGATGAGGCTACCCATGGGCGCCCGCGTCATAGTAGTAATGGCCCTCCCCCTCTGACAAACTTTCCAAGCCTCTCTTTCGGTCAGTTTCTACCATAGAAGACTCAAACCACTTTGTAAAGACTGTTGACATCTAGTGGAAGCCTTAGGAAGTGCTAAATGAATCCTAACTCACGGTGTTTCTCATAGGCAAAGTGTTGAAGGTGATTCCACAAATCAGATTTCCACTTCCTGCATCGAATCTTCTCAGGTTTTGGCCTGCCATATGAGTTCTGTTATACTCACAGACACCATTCAAACAGTTTTAGAAACTTTAGAGTGTTTTCTATCCAAATCTACTAATTATATGCATATTCTAGTTACTGGGCAGGAGTTGTAACCAGATTAAATCGGGTACGTTTTTTATCCGGCCGTGCAAATACTGCCCCCTATCCCCAACAGGCTATTAGTCATACCACATATTCTCAATTGGATTGAGGTCTGGGATTTGACTAGGTCATTCCAAGACATTTCAATGTTTCCCCTTAAACCACTAGAGTGTAGCTTTAGCAGTATGCTTAGGCTCAATGTCCTGCTGGAAGGTGAACCTCCATCCCAGTCTCAAATCTCTGGATGACTGAAACAGGTTTCCCTCAAGAATTTCCCTGTATTTAGTGCCATATATCATTCCTTCAATTCTGACCAGTTTCCCAGTCCCTGCCAATGAAAAATATCCCCACAGCATGATGCTGCTACCACCATGCTTCACAGTGGGGATGGTGTTCACAGAGTGATGAGAGGTGTTGGGTTTGCGCCAGCATTTTCCTTGATGGTCAAAAAGCTAAATTTTAGTCTCATCTGACAAGAGTACCTTCATCCATAAGTTTTGGGCGTCTCCCACATGCCTTTTGGTGAACACCAAATGTGTTTGCTTATTTTTTTCTTTAAGCAATGGCTTTTTTTTGGCCACTCTTCGGTAAAGCCCAGCTCTGTGGAGTGTAAGGCTAAAAGTGGTCCTATGGACAGATACTCCAATCTATGCTGTGGAGCTTTGCAGCTCCTTCAGGGTTATCATTGGTCTCTTTGTTGCCTCTCTGATTAATGCCCTCCTTGCCTGATCTGTGAGTTTTGGTGGGCGGCCCTCTCTTGGCAGGTTTGTTGTGGTGCCATATTCTTTACATTTTTTTAACCTCTCTGGGCTAGTCAACAGCCAGTGGAATCCCGTGGCGCGATATTCAAATACCTTAGAAATGCTATTACTTCAATTTCTCAAACATATGACTATTTTACACCATTTTAAAGACAAGACTCTCGTTAATCTAACCACACTGTCCGATTTCAAAAAGGCCTTACAACGAAAGCAAAACATTAGATTATGTCAGCAGAGTACCCAGCCAGAAATAATCAGACACCCATTTTTCAAGCTAGCATATACTGTCACAAAAACCAAAACCACAGCTAAATGCAGCACTAACCTTTGATGATCTTCATCAGATGACACTCCTAGGACATTATGTTATACAATACATGCATGTTTTGTTCAATCAAGTTCATATTTATATCAAAAAACAGCTTTTTACATTAGCATGTGACTAGCATGTGACTAGCATTCCCACCGAACACTTCCGGTGAATTTAGTAAATTACTCACGATAAACGTTCACAAAAAACATAACAATTATTTTAAGAATTATAGATACAGAACTCCTTTTATGCAATCGCGGTGTCCGATTTTAAAATAGCTTTTCGGTGAAAGCACATTTTGCAATATTCTGAGTAGATAGCCCGGCCATCACAGGCTAGCTATTTTGACACCCACCAAGTTTGGTACTCACCAAACTCAGATTTACTATAAGAAAAATGTTATTACCTTTGCTGTTCTTCGTCAGAATGCACTCCCAGGACTTCTACTTAAACAACAAATGTTGGTTCGGTTCCAAATAATCCATAGTCATATCCAAATAGCGGCGTTTTGTTCGTGTGTTCAAGACACTATTCGACGGGTAACGAAGGGTGACGCGACAGGTGTGTTTCGCAAACGTCTCATTGTTCTCAGATCAACCACTTACCAAATGCGCTACTGTTTTTAAGCCAGTAACTGCAGAGTCATCATTCAACGTTCTGGCGCCTTCTGAGAGCCTATGGGAGCCTTAGAAAGTGTCACGTTACAGCAGAGATCCTTTGTTTTGGATAGAGATGACAAAGAAGGCCAAGAAATGGTCAGAGAGGGCACTTCCTGTTTGTAATCTTCTCAGGTTTTGGCCTGCCATATGAGTTCTGTTATACTCACAGACACCATTCAAACAGTTTTAGAAACTTTAGGGTGTTTTCTATACAAATCAAACAATTATATGCATATTCTAGTTACTAGGCAGGAGTAGTAAGCAGATTAAATCGGGTACATGTTTTATCCGGCCGTGCAAATACTGCCCCCTATTCCCAACAGGTTAATAATGGATTTAATGATGCTCCGTGGGATGTTCAAAGTGTCGTATATATTTTTTTAACCCAACCCTGATCTGTACTTCTCCACAATTTTGTCCCTGACCTGTTTGGAGAGCTCCTTGGTCTTCATGGTGCCGCTTGCTTGGTGGTGCCCCTTGTTTAGTGGTGTTGCAGACTCTGGGGCCTATCAGAACAGGTGCATATATACTGAGATCATATGACAGATCATCTGACACTTAGATTCCACACAGGGGGAATTTATTTAACTAATTATGTGACTTCTGAAGGTAATTGGTTGCACCAGATCTTATTTAGGGGCTTCATAGCAAAGGGGATGAGGTCATATGCACGCACCACTTTTCAGTTTCTTATTTTTTTTAATTTCTTGAAACAAGTATTTTTTTTTTCATTTCACGTCACGAATTTGGACTATTTTGTGTATGTCCGTTACATGAAATCCAAATAAAAATATATTTTATTTACAGGTTGTAACAAAATAGGAAAATCGCCAAGAGGGATCAATACTTTTGCAGGGCACTGTAAGACTGAATGAAGGTGGTCGGTCACATATAGTGTGCTGATAACTCCTCCTTGGTAAATCCCAAAGGTAAAATGTATGGTATTTCACTCAGGATATGACAAACTATATATTTGTGAAAATAACAATTTAAAAGTTTGACCAGGATAATAATTAATGAGTACAAAATTACTTTTTCAAGACATGGTTTTGAAGCTTCAAATTCTTTATATTATTTTCCCAAATTATCAAGAAAACGATATATGGCATTATACACTCACCGGACAGTTTATTGGGTACAAGCATCTTGTACCGGGTCAGACCCAGTGGCGGTCAGTGCCATTACAGATGAGGGAGGACAATTTCTTTCATGAGCATGGCCTTATTTCTATTGCAGCATATTGGATGACTGTCATTCATACTCCATTCACCCAGTTCAATGTAACAGTGATAGGTCTAGGCTACTACATGATACTCAAATTTTCCCTGTACCCATCATGAGGTTGCTACAACCTGGCCTATCAATGAATGTTTACAACGTAGGTGCACACAGGTCGAGAGACACATTTTATGTGACAGACAGTGACACGTGGACAGACAGTGCCATTCAATACAGCCTTGCACACTCTTGCCTGCATAGCTGATAGTGGGTGTAATCATTAGTCCAACAATTGCAAACGAGAGTTTCTATTGGACAAATTCAGGTATGTTTATCCCCGATTTGTTTTGTTTGCTTCTGTTTCAGAAACTTTTTCAACAGAATCGGCGGAATAAATATCACATGTAAACACAGTTCACAGTTTCATAGCAGCCACGTTGTATTCCTTCTCTTCCCTTCACTTGTGGACTTCAATGCACAACACACATCAGCTGTATGTGACCAGGCGAAAAAACCTTTCCTAGCCAAACCGCTACAGTCACCATATTAGCTAAAGTAATGTCATAGTCAGCATAGCTAATAGTTTCCCTGTGTTTGATATAAACCTGTTACAATTAAGCAGTAACATTACAGTGTAAGCAGTTACACTGGCGGGCCCCGGTGGCAATAAATTAGTTCAACCAAAAGCTTACCTTGACATCGAAAAGTTCCAGTGTTGTGTTGGATAGTCATAGCCAGCTAGCTAACATAGCATCCCTCTGTTTGTGCAGAGTGTTTCAGTAGGATAAACAAGCTAGCTGCATTTACTAGCTAAGTAAGTCAGTCAAACTAAAAGTAAAAAAATGTTTATCTCTCGCTCTCTTTTTTATTTTCATTAATTTAGGAAGAAAGGAATTTGTTCAAAACTGTTCAACTATTTTCTATCTCTCTCTTTGAATCTTTGCTTCATATAACAAGCAACGGCCACGTGACTCACTGTCTGTAGGAGCAATCAAATGTTCCGTGAAAGGTGCGGTGTACCTAATAAACTGTCCAGTCAGTGTATTTCAAATTCATGGGGGAAAAAAAATACAGGCAATGACTGCTAATGTTATCAGTAGCACTTATACACAACTTGTTCAAAACTTCAGCCTAATACGATCCACCTGTCATTCATTATGCTAATGTTTCTGAGTCTTTATATTTAGTTGATGATACATGGCATGGAAGGTTGTTCCGATGGATTGAATAACATTGCAGTTGAGTTAGATGATATGATTGACAGTGGGTTGGCATTAGTCTGATCCTGGTCTTGATTGCCTGTGGTTAGGATTAGCCAGCTGGTGTCCTGAAGACTGGCTGAGAGGACTAAAGCAATGTTTTGACAAGCAGGGGACACATCCATCTTCTGATATGAAGACCAGTGACGAAGGCTCACTTTACACATGTTACCTCATGTTCCCCCTGCTATAATTTTACATAGCCCTAAACATTTTGATTGTAACATAGTTTATAATCTATGTTATCTATGCAACAGTATTACATTTATAATCTCACAATGGGCCTGGCAACAGTATTATATAATTTGTGTCATTGTTTACCCTATGCAAAGTATTCAATTCCCAGTGTCTTCTTTTAAATTTTAGAATATTGTCTGAAAATTAGCAACAACCAATATTTACACTATAAACCATTGGCATTTCCAAAAACCATTTGATTGTATGAGAGACAGTCTGAGAAAACATACGTTTTATGTTTTGATACTGCTTTTCCAGTACATGCACTGAAACACCAACAAAGACTATTTTAAAAACACCAGATATCAGTTTCGGTGCACAAATGTTCATGGTTTCACTACACAATGATAGTGCTTTGAGTCTTTTTTATTTGAACAGTGTAGGAGGGGCAGAGCAAGGAGGGCAGATCTGCAAAGAAAGTAGACAAGACTCCAACATATTCCCTTTGCAATATTTTATACTCTTTGTTTTGCAGCAGCAGGGAGGAAGAAACTTGACACAGAGGTGTTTTAGTCTCACACTCTTCAGTGTGTAATAAAAGGATAGGAAACATATAGAGGAGAGGGGGGACCCAGGTCTAGCAGGTAGGAAGACCCAGGTCTAGCAGGTAGGAGGACCCAGGTCTAGCAGGTAGGAGGACCCAGGTCTAGCAGGTAGGAGGACCCAGGTCTAGCAGGTAGGAAGACCCAGGTCTAGCAGGTAGGAGGACCCAGGTCTAGCAGGTAGGAGGACCCAGGTCTAGCAGGTAGGAGGACCCAGGTCTAGCAGGTAGGAAGACCCAGGTCTAGCAGGTAGGAGGACCCAGGTCTAGCAGGTAGGAAGACCCAGGTCTAGCAGGTAGGAGGACCCAGGTCTAGCAGGTAGGAGGACCCAGGTCTAGCAGGTAGGAGGACCCAGGTCTAGCAGGTAGGAGAACCCAGGTCTAGCAGGAAGGAGGACCCAGGTCTAGCAGGTAGGAGAACCCAGGTTTAGCAGGTAGGAGAACCCAGGTCTAGCAGGTAGGAGAACTCAGGTCTAGCAGGTAGAAAGACCCAGGTCTAGCAGGTAGGAGAACCCAGGTCTAGCAGGTAGGAGGACCCAGGTCTAGCAGGTAGGAGGACCCAGGTCTAGCAGGTAGGAGAACCCAGGTCTAGCAAGTAGGAGGACCAAGGTCTAGCAGATAGGAGAACTCAGGTCTAGCAGGTAGGAGGACCCAGGTCTAGCAGGTAGGAAGACCCAGGTCTAGCAGGTAGGAAGACCCAGGTCTAGCAGGTAGGAAGACCCAGGTCTAGCAGGTAGAAAGACCCAGGTCTAGCAGGTAGGAGGACCCAGGTCTAGCAGATAGGAGAACTCAGGTCTAGCAGGTAGAAAGACCCAGGTCTAGCAGGTAGGAGAACCCAGGTCTAGCAGGTAGGAGAACCCAGGTTTAGGAGGTAGGAGAACCCAGGTCTAGCAGGTAGGAGAACTCAGGTCTAGCAGGTAGAAAGACCCAGGTCTAGCAGGTAGGAGAACCCAGGTCTAGCAGGTAGGAGGACCCAGGTCTAGCAGGTAGGAGGACCCAGGTCTAGCAGGTAGGAGAACCCAGGTCTAGCAGGTAGGAGGACCCAGGTCTAGCAGATAGGATAACTCAGGTCTAGCAGGTAGGAGGACCCAGGTCTAGCAGGTAGGAAGACCCAGGTCTAGCAGGTAGGAAGACCCAGGTCTAGCAGGTAGGAAGACCCAGGTCTAGCAGGTAGAAAGACCCAGGTCTAGCAGGTAGGAGGACCCAGGTCTAGCAGATAGGAGAACTCAGGTCTAGCAGGTAGAAAGACCCAGGTCTAGCAGGTAGGAGGACCCAGGTCTAGCAGGTAGGAAGACCCAGGTCTAGCAGGTAGGAGAACCCAGGTCTAGCAGATAGGGGGATCCAGGTCTAGCAGGTAGGAGAACTCAGGTCTAGCAGGTAGGAGGACTAAGGTCTAGCAGGTAGGAAGACCCAGGTCTAGCAGGGAGAAAGACCCAGGTGTAACAGGTAGAAGGACCCAGGTCAAGCAGGGAGGAAGACCCATGCCTGTTTAAAAGAAGATTACTCTGTCTGAGATGGTACTTTCACAGCTATTTGCTGAATAGATTTAGTATTTTCCGAGACCACGTGATGTGATGAGAATCTGATGAGCCAATATTGTCTTTCCCAGTTAATGCTAGGGTTTCTAGATGCATTATCCATAGTCCAGGAAACGACTAAAGTCTGGTGCTGAAATTACTTTTTCATTTGATTTAAAGGGCAATTCTAGTTATGTTCCTTTCTCTGTTAGAACCAAGTTCCCTGAATGTGAATGTACCAAGGAGTCTTGGGAAAGGTATCGGACCAAAACAGTGAAAACTCTGCGGGAGTTATATATATTTTTTTTCTACATTTCTGCAATGTACTACAGCCTCCACCAATTTTAGTATATGTATAAAAAAAATGTATGTAACCTTTATTTAACTAGGCAAGTCATTTAAGAACAAATTATTTTTTACAATGACGGCCTACTGAGAGGTCCTTTATTACAGGTTGTTGTGGTAGGTTCACTTTCCTGCCTCAGGCTATTCCCCCCTCAATCGCCACATGAGTAACAATGAAGAAAAACCCAGCCAGGATGCAATCTATTCCTCAAATCAAGGGCATGCAGTCAGTGGCTAGATATAAACAAATGCCTTCGTAATGTTGTCTCTATACAACTGAAAAGACCCGTAACTTTTATGTCATTGTGTACACATCCTTATCAATACTTTTGCATTATCAAGGCTTTATCTCCCTCTCCCCGCTCACTCTCTCCTCTCTCTGATCACTCTCTCCTCTCTCTGCTCCCTCTCTCCTCTCTCTGCTCCCTCTCTCTGCTTTCTCTGCTTCCTTTCCATCTCTCTGCTCCTTCTCTCCTATCTCTGCTCCCTCTCTCCTCTCTCTGCTCCCTCTCTTCTCTCTCCTCTCTCTTTCCTCTCTCTGCTCCCTCTCTCCTCTCTCTGCTCCCTCTCTTCTCTCTCTGCTCCCTCTCTTCTCTCTCCTCTCTCTTTCCTCTCTCTGCTCCCTCTCTCCTCTCTCTGCTCCCTCTCTTCTCTGTCTGCTCCCTCTCTTCTCTCTCCTCTCTCTTTCCTCTCTCTGCTCCCTCTTTCCTCTCTCTGCTTTCTCTGCTTCCTTTCCATCTCTCTGCTCCCTCTCTCCGATCACTCTCTCTGCTCCCTCTCTCCTCTCTCTGCTCCCTCTCTCCTCTCTCTGCTCCCTCTCTCTGCTTTCTCTGCTTACTTTCCATCTCTCTGCTCCCTCTCTCCTATCTCGCTCTGCTTACTCACTCCCTCTCTGCTCCCTCTCTCACTCTCTCTATGGGTCCCTGAATGAATCTGCCCTTTCTTCTTCTCCTGTTTTAATCAAAGGACGAATCACAGTTCACACTGAGCCTTCATTAAATGACCAATCACAGTTCACACTAAGCATTTATTAAAGGTCAGAATAGAGAGACGGTGGGTGAAGAGAGGAAGGGAGAGACGGAGGGGGGAGAAGGGAAGAGGAGGAGGGAGAGTCCGAGGGGAAGAGGAGGGAGAGACGTGTGGGGAGAAGAGGAGGGAAAGACGTGTGGGGAGAAGAGGAGGGAGAGACGGAAGGGGGAGAAAAGGAGGGAGAGACGGAAGAGGGAGAAAAGGAGGGAGAGATGGAAGGGGGAGAGGAGGGAGAGATGGAGAGATGGAGGGGAGAAAAGGATGGAGAGACAGAGGGGAAGAGGAGGGAGGGAGATATGGAGGGGGAGAAGAGGAGGGAGAGACGTATGGGGAGAAGAGGAGGGAGGGAGAGACATGTGGGGAGAAGAGGAAGGAGAGACCGACGGGAAGAGGAGGGAGGGAAAGATGAAACGGGGAGAAGAGGAGGGAGGGAGAGACACACAGACAGTTCACCTCAATAATAAAGATAAAACATGGAAACAATTGAATACCTACTTTTGGCAAGTGACTTTTCAGTGGATCAGAAATATAACATTACGTTATTGCACCTCTAGAGTTACAAAGATCATAGGTCTGAGTTTGAAAGTATCGAATGCCCTCTGTCATGGTTATCATCGAAAGCAATTCAATCTTATATGAGGAAAAATAGATAATTGAATCATGAAAATTGTCTGCGTAGAGGAATTTTCAATCACAGCAATACAACCCTTCCTGTTGGTCTTTTTTTTTTATTGTATTACCCCTTTATTTAACCAGGTAGGCCATTTGAGAACAAGTTCTCATTTACAACTGTGACCTGGCCAAGATAAAGCAAAACAGTGCAACACAAACACCAACACAGAGTTACACATGGAATGAACAAACTTACAGTCAATAACACAATAGAAAAGTCTATATACAGTGTGTGCATATGAGGTAAGATTAGGGAGGTAAGGCAATAAATAGGCCATAGTGGTGAAATAATTACAATTTAGCAACTAAACACTGGAGTGATAGATGTGCAGAAGATGAATATGCAAGTAGAGATACTGGGGTGCAAATGAGCAAAAAAAACAAAAACAATATGGGGATGAGGTAGTTGAATGGGCTATTTACAGATGGGCTATGTACAGGTGCAGTGATCTGTGAGCTGCTCTGACAGCTGGTGCTTAAAGCTCGTGAGGGAGATATGAGTCTCCAGCTTCAGTGATTTTTACAATTCATTCCAGTCATTGGCAGCAGAGAACTGGAAGGAAAGGCGGCCAAATGGGGAATTGGCTTTGGGGGTGACCAGTTAAATATATCTTCTGGAGCGCGTGCTATGGGTGGGTGCTACTATGGTGACCAGTGAGCTGAGATAAGGCGGGGCTTTACCTAGCAAAGAATTATAGACGACCTGGAGCCAGTGGGTTTGGCGACGAATATGAAGCGAGGGCCAGCCAACGAGAGCATACAGGTCGCAGAAGTGGGTAGTATATGGGGCTTTGGTGACAAAACGGATGCCACTGTGATAGACTACATCCAATTTGCTGAGTAGAGTGTTAGAAGCTATTTTATAAATGACATCGCTGAAGTCAAGGATCGGTAGGATAGTTGTACGAGGGTATGTTTGGCATCATGAGTGAAGGATGCTTTGTTGCAAAATAGGAAGCCGATTCAAGATTTAATTTTGGATTGGAGATGCTTAATGTGAGTCTGGAAGGAGAGTTTACAGTATAACCAGACACCTAGGTGTTTGTAGTTGTCCACATATTCTAAGTCAGAACCGTCCAGAGTAGTGACTCTGGACTGGCAGGCAGGTGCAGGCAGCACTCGGTTGAAGAGCATGCATTTAGTTTTACTTGCATTCAAGAGCAGTTGGAGGCCATGGAAGGAGAGTTGTAATGGCATTGAAGCTCAACTGGAGGTTAGTTAACACATTGACCAAAGAAGGGCCAGAAGTACACAGAATGGTGTCATCTGCATAGAGGTGGATCAGAAAATCACCAGCAGCAAGAGCGACAACATTGATGTAGAGAGAGAAAAGAGTCGGCCCGAGAATTGAATCCTGTGGCACCCCCATACACAATGCCAGAGGTCCGGACAACAGGCCCTCCAATTTGACACACTGAACTCTGTCCGAAAAGTAGTTGGTGAACCAGGCGAGGCAGTCATTTGAGAAACCAAGGCTGTTGAGTCTGCCGATAAGAATGTGGTGAGTGACAGAGTCAAAAGCATTGGCCAGGTCGATGAATACGGCTGCACAGCATTGTCTTTTATCGATGGCGGTTATGATATCGTTTACGACCTTGAGCGTGGCTGAGGTGCACCCATGACCAGCTCGGAACCAGACTGCATAGCGGAGAAGGTGCGGTGGGATCCGAAATGGTCGGTGATCTGATGCAAATTTCTTTTTGAAAAAGCTTGCCTTTGCTTTCCTAACTGCCTGTGTATATTGGTTCCTAACTTCCCTGAAAAGTTGCATATCATGGGGGCTATTCGATGCTAATTCAGTATGCCACAGGATGTTTTTGTGCTGGTCAAGGCATGCTCTACTGACGGAATGAAGTCAATATCCTTCCAGGATACCCGGGTCAGGTCGATTAGAAAGGCCTGCTCGCTGAAGTGTTTTAGGGAGCATTTGACAGTGATAAGGGATGGTCATTTGACCACAGACCCATTATGGACGCAGGCAATGAGGCAGTGATCGCTGAGATCCTGGTTGAAGACAGCAGAGGTGTATTTAGAGGGCAGGTTGGTCAGGATGATATCTATGAGGGTGCCTGTGTTTACGGATTTGGGGTTGTACCTGGTAGGTTCATTGACAATTTGTGTGAGATGGAGGGCATCTAGCTTAGATTGTAGGACGGCCGGAGTGTTAAAACCTGTTGAGGACAGACGTTCCGCTAGCGGAACGCCTCACCAATATCCAATGGTAGAGCGTGGCGTGAAATACAAAAAACCTTAACCTCTCTCGGGTATGTGGGACGAAATCGTCCCACCTAGTCAACAGCCAGTGGAATCGAGTGGCGCGATATTCAAAAACCTTAAAAATGCTATTACTTCAATTTCTCAAACATATGACTATTTTACACCATTTTAAAGACAAGACTCTCGTTAACCTCTATGGGCTAGGTGGGACGCTTGCGTCCCACCTACGTAACAGCCACTGGCAGCCTGTGGCGCGATTTTCAAAACCTTAAAAATCCTATTACTTCAATTTCTCAAACATATGACTATTTTACAGCTATTTAAAGACAAGACTCTCGTTAATCTAACCACACTGTCCGATTTCAAAAAGGCTTTACAACGAAAGCAAAACATTAGATTATGTCAGGAGAGTACCCTGCCAGAAATAATCACACACCCATTTTTCAAGCTAGTATATAATGTCACAAAAACCCAAACCACAGCTAAATGCAGCACTCACCTTTGATGATCTTCATCAGATGACAACCCTAGGACATTATGTTATACAATACATGCATGTTTTGTTCAATCAAGTTCATATTTATATAAAAAACCTGCTTTTTACATTAGCATGTGACTAGCATGTGACTAGCATTCAGACCGAACACTGCCGGTGAATTTACTAAATTACTCACGATAAACGTTCACAAAAAACATAACAATTATTTTAAGAATTATAGATACAGAACTCCTCTATGCACTCGATATGTCCGATTTTAAAATAGCTTTTCGGTGAAAGCACATTTTGCAATATTCTAAGTAGATAGCCCGGCATCACAGGGCTAGCTATTTAGACCCCCAGCAAGTTTAGCACTCACCAAAGTCAGATTTACTATAAGAAAAATGTTATTACCTTTGCTGTTCTTCATCAGAATGCACTCCCAGGACTTCTACTTCAATAACAAATGTTGGTTTGGTCCCAAATAATCCATTGTTATATACAAATAGTGGCGTTTTGTTTGTGCGTTCAAGACACTATCCGAAAGGGTAAATAAGGGTGACGAGCATGGCGCATTTCGTGACAAAAGATTTCTAACCGCTGTTTAAAATTAATTTTTATGCCATTTTTCTCGTAAAAAAGCAATAATATTCCGACCGGGAAAGCGTGTATACGTACAAAGAGAGAGAAAATAAAAACATATCGTGCACGAGCCTGAGTCTCAGAGTACTCTGACCAGCCACTATCCAAACGCGATAATGTGTTTCAGCCTGGGGCTGCCTCGATATCATTCAGCTTTTTCCCGGGCTCTGAGAACCTATGGGAGCCGTAGGAAGTGTCACGTTACAGCAAAGATCCTCCGTCTTCAATAAAAAGAGCCAAGATGAACAACAACTTGTCAGACAGGCCACTTCCTGTTCAGAATCTTCTCAGGTTTTTGCCTGCCATATGAGTTCTGTTATACTCACAGACATCATTCAAACAGTTTTAGAAACTTTAGGGTGTTTTCTATCCAAAGCCGATAATTATATGCATATTCTAGTTACTGGGCAGGAGTAGTAACCAGATTAAATCGGGTACGTTTTTTTATCCGGCCGTGTCAATACTGCCCCCTAGCCCTAACAGGTTTACGTACTTAGAAGCATGTCAAACGCTGTTTAAAATCAATTTTTCAGCAATTTTTCTCGTAAAATAGTGATGTTGTATTCATTCAAAGAGGAAAAGAAAAAATGGCGAGGTCTTGTGAATGCGCATTTCCATTCTCTCTGTCACCAGGCAGGCCACTGACAAACTGTGCTCCTGTACTCTGCCCAGAGACAGGAGACGCGTCAATCCGGTTTCTGAAGGCTTTAGATAGCCAATGGAAGCCTTAGAAAGTGTCACGTAACAGCTCAGATACTGTAATTTCGATAGAGATGCAACAGAAGGACTACAAATTGTCAGACAGGCCACTTCCTGCTTGGAATCTTCTCAGGTTTTTGCCTGCCATATGAGTTCTGTTATACTCACAGACAGCATTCAAACAGTTTTAGAAACTTTAGAGTGTTTCCTATCAAAATCTACTAATTATATGCATATTCTAGTTTCTGGGCAAGAGTAGAAAGCAGATTAACTCGGGTACGTTTTTTTCACCCGGTCGTGAAAATACTGCCCCCTATCCACAACAGGTTTTTAAGCACGTCCCAGTTTAGGTCACCTAACAGTACGAGCACAGAAGATAGATGGGAGGCAATCAATTCACATATGGTGTCCAGGGCACAGCTGGGACTGAAGGTGGTCTGTAACAAGTGACAATGGTGAGGGACTTTTTTCTGGAAAGATGGATTTTTAAAAGTAGAGGTCAAATTGTTTATGCACAGACCTGGATAATATGACAGAACTCTGCGGGCTATCTCTGCAGTAGGTTGTAACTCCGCCCCCTTTGGCAGTTCTATCTTGTCGGAAAATGTTATAGTTAGGGATGGAAATTTCAGGATTTTTGGTGGCCTTACTAAACCAGGATTCAGATACGGCTAGGGCATCAGGGTTGGTTGAGTGTGCTAAAGCAGTTGTAACGGTCATCGTACGTAGTGGAACAAGGCGCAGCGGGTTGAGTGCTCATAGTGACTTTATTTAACCCCTGGTCGGGCTCCGTCCCGTATGCGGGACGGACATCCAGCGGACATCCAGCGAAAAATCCTATCCCCATTAGCATAACAAAATTTAATATATATATTTTTTCAAATATAGGACTATGTTATATCGTTTTATAGATACACCTCTCCTGAATCGAACCACGTTGTCCGATTTCAAAAAGGCTTTACAGCAAAAGCAAAACAGATTTTGTTAGAGGAGTATATCGTAAAAGTAGCCACATCGCCATTTTCCGACCAACCACATGCATCACAAATAACCAAAAAACAGCTAAATGCAGCACTAACCTTTGACAATCTTCATCAGATGACACTCCTAGGACATCATGTTACACAATACATGCATTATTTTGTTCGATAAAGTTCATATTTATATATAAAAACAGCATTTTACATCGGCGCGTGACGTTGACTAACTATTTTCCCTCAAATGCATCCGGTGAAACAGCGCTACAATTTACTAAATTACTATTCGAATTTTTTTTTAAATGTAATATTGTCATTCTAAGATTTATAGATGAATATCTCTTGAAAGCACCTGTAATGCCAGATTTAAAAATAACTTTACTGGGTAATCACACTTTGCGATAAAAGGGGATGCGATACTCAGAAAAATAGGCTACCGGTAAGGTCAGCACCATCTTGGAACAATCGCATATCAAATCTACTCTTGTATACTATTGTCAATAATCCCTTACCTTTGATTATCTTCATCAGAAAGCACTTCCAGGAATCCCAGGTCCACAACAAATGTATTTTCGTTCGAAAAAGTTAATCCTTTACGTCCCAATAGCTTGTTCTTGTTAGCGCGTTCTGAAGGCTGCTCCAAAAGCTCCGTCGGCCGCGGGACTCCTCTTTCAATAAAATTCATTTTTTTTTTAAATGTAGGTTCGTTCAAACATGTCAAACGTTGTATAACATAAATCTTTAGGGCCTTTTTCAACCAGAGCTCCAATAACATTCAAGGGGGACGATTGCATTGTCTTTCAAAACGTTTCGAAAGGGGAGGGTAGCCAGGGGCGCCGGCGTCATAATGGTGATGGCCCTCCTCATGTGACCACGTTCCACAGACTCTCATTGTGTCAGTTTTCACAGTAGAAGGCTCAAACCACTTGGTAAAGACTGGGGACATCTAGTGGAAGCAATAGGAAGTGCTCAATGAACCATTGCTCACGATGTGTTTTATAGGCAAAGTGATGAAGTTGAGTCCGCAATTCAGAATTCCACTTGCTGTTACGATCTGTCTCGGGGTTTTGACTGCCATATGAGTTCTGTTATACTCACAGACACCATTCAAACAGTTTTAGAAACTTTAGGGTGTTTTCCATCCACAAGTATTAATTATATGCATATCCTAGCTTCTGAGTTTGAGTAGGAGGCCGTTTAAAATGGGTACGAATTATTTTCAAAAATCGCTGTAACGCCCCCTATCCTAGGCAACCGTCAAGAGGTTAACCTCTATGGGCTAGGTGGGACGCAAGCGTCCCACCCGTGGTGCACTCCATCAACAGCAGGTGCATTTCAAGAGCGGCAAATTTGAATCCAAATAAATGTCAAAATTCAAATTTTTCAAACATACAACTATTTTACACCCTTTGAAAGATAAACATCTCCTTAATCTAACCACGTTTTACGATTTCAAAAAGGTTTTACGGCGAAAGCATAAATTTAGAGTATGTTAGGACAGTACATTTACAAGAGTTGTGTGTAATGTTTTGTCAATTCAAAGACAGGGTCACCAAAACCATAAAACCAGCTAAAATGATGCACTAACCTTTTACAATCTCCATCAGATGACACTCCTAGGACATTATGTTAGACAATGCATGCATTTTTAGTTCTATCAAGTTCATATTTATATCCAAAAACAGCGTTTTACTATGGTATTGATGTTGAGGAAATCGTTTCCCTCCAATAACCGGCAGTCAAGTCAGCACCACAAATTAAATAATTAAAATTAGAAAACATTGGTAAAATATTATATTGTCATTTAACCTGTTAGGGCTAGGGGGCAGTATTTGCATGGCTGGATAAAAAAAATGTACCCGATTTAATCTGGTTACTAATCCTACCCAGTAACTAGAATATGCATATACTTATTATATATGGATAGAAAACACTCTAAAGTTTCTAAAACTGTTTGAATGGTGTCTGTGAGTATAACAGAACTCATTTGGCAGGCAAAACCCTGAGACATTTTCTGACAGGAAGTGGATACCTGATGTGTTGTATTACCTTTAAACCTATGCCATTGAAAAACACAGGGGCTGAGGAATATTTTGGCACTTCCTATTGCTTCCACTAGATGTCACCAGCCTTTACAAAGTGTTTTGAGTCTTCTGGAGGGAGATCTGACCGAACAAGAGCCATGGAACGATGATGGCCCATTAGACACCTGGCGCGCGAGTTCATGTTGGGTACCCGCGTTCCAATACGTTATAAAAGAGAATGAATTCTTCCACCTTGAATATTATTCATGTTCTGGTTAACAAAGGCCCTAATGATTTATGCTATACAACGTTTGACATGTTTGAACGAACGTAAATATATTTTTTCCCCTCGTTCATGACGAGAAGTCCGGCTGGCTTAGATCATGTGCTAACAAGACGGAGATTTTTGGACATAAATGATGAGCTTTTTTGAACAAAACTACATTCGTTATGGACCTGTGATACCTGGAAGTGACATCTGATGAAGAGAATCAAAGGTAATGGATTATTTACATAGTATTTTCGATTTTAGATCTCCCCAACATGAAGTCTAGTCTGTATCGCAACGTGTATTTTTCTGGGCGCAGTGCTCAGATTATTGCAAAGTGTGATTTCCCAGTAAGGTTATTTTTAAATCTGGCAAGTTGATTGGGTTCAAGAGATGTAAATCTATAATTCTTTAAATGACAATATAATATTTTACCAATGTTTTCTAATTTTAATTATTTAATTTGTGGTACTGACTTGACTGCCGGTTATTGGAGGGAAACGATTTCATCAACATCAATGCCATAGTAAAACGCTGTTTTTGGATATAAATATGAACTTGATAGAACAAAAAATGCATGCATTGTCTAACATAATGTCCTAGGAGTGTCATCTGATGGAGATTGTAAAAGGTTAGTGCATCATTTTAGCTGGTTTTATGGTTTTGGTGACCCTGTCTTTGAATTGACAAAACATTACACACAACTCTTGTAAATGTACTGTCCTAACATACTCTAAATTTATGCTTTCGCCGTAAAACCTTTTTGAAATCGTAAAACGTGGTTAGATTAAGGAGATGTTTATCTTTCAAAGGGTGTAAAATAGTTGTCTGTTTGAAAAATTTGAATTTTGACATTTATTTGGATTCAAATTTGCCGCTCTTGAAATGCACCTGCTGTTAATGGAGTGCACCACGGGTGGGACGCTTGCGTCCCACCTAGCTCATAGAGGTTAACATGCATGAAACCAAGGCTTTTACGGTTACATAAGTCAACAAATGAGAGGGCCTTGGGAATAGGAGTGGAGCTTGGCACTGCAGGGCCTGGATTAACCTTTAGAAACAGAGGAGATGTAGGATAAGGGTACAGCTAAAGGCTATAAGAACTGGTAGTCTAGTGCGTTCAGAACAAAGAGTAAAAGGAGCAGGTTTCTGGGCGCGGAAGAATAGATTCAAGGCATAATGTACAGACAAGGGTATGGTAGGATGTGAATACAGTAGAGGTAAACCTAGACATTGAGTGACGAAGAGAGAGGTTTTGTCTCTAGAGACACCATTTAAACCAGGTGAGGTGGAACAAAATGGTTAGCTGAGGCATATTGAGCGGGGCTGGAGGTTCTACAGTGAAATAAGACAATAGTCACTAACCAAAACAGCAATGTACAAGGCATATTGACATTAGGGAGAGGCATGAGTAGCCGAGTGATCATAGGGACCAGTGAGTAGCTAGGCGAGCTGGAGAAATGTCGATTCAGACAGCTCGTGGGCCAGTGCTATCAGGCTAGCAGAAGGGCCTTAGGGGGATGTCGCGACGGAAGAGTCTGTTGTAGCCCACTCGTGCTGTTACGTCGGCAGACCAGTCGTAATGGATCGGCAGGGCTCCGTGTAGTAAAAGGGTCCAAGCCAATTGGCAAAATAGGTATTGTAGCCCAAAAAATTGGCTGATGGAACTCTTCAGCTAACAGTGCAATTGTACAGTGTACCAATGTTATTGCATACCAATGTTACTCCATATTGAACAACATAACAACGGTACTCCATAATGAACAGCATACCAACGGTACTCCATAATGAACAGCATACCAACGGTACTCGACATTGCACAGGGAGAGGCGAAGGTCGAGAGCCATGCGTCCTCCGAAACACAACCAACCTAGCCCGCACTGCTTCTTGACACAATGCACATACATCCCGGAAGCCAGCCGCACCAATGTGTCGGAGGAAACACTGTACACTGGCGATCTGGTCAGCGTGCACTGCACCCGGCCCACCACAGGAGTCGCGAGTGCCCAATGAGACAAGGATATCCCTGCCGGCCAAACCCTCCCTAATCCGGACTATGCTGGACCAATTGTGCGTCGCCCCATGGGCCTCCCGGTCGCGGCCGGCTGCGACAGAGCCTGGGCTCGAACCCAGAATCTCTGGTGGCCTTAGACCACTGCGCCACCCGGGAGGTGGTCCTCCATATTGAACAGCGTACAAACAGAACTCCATATTGTGTACCAACAGTACTCCATATTTAACAGCGTACCAATGGCACTCCATATTGCATACCAATGGCACTCCATATTGAACATCATACCAACGGTACTCCACATTGCACAGTTTACCAACTGTCCTCCATATTGAATAGTTTACCAACGGTACTCCATATTGAATAGTTTACCAACTGTCCTCCATATTGAATAGTTTACCAACGGTACTCCATATTGAACAACATACCAACGGTACTCCATATTCAACAACATACCAACGGTACTCCATATTGAACAACATACCAACGGTACTCCATTTTGAATAGTTTACCAACGGTACTCCATATTGAATAGTTTACCAACGGTCCTCCATATTGAATAGTTTACCAACGGTACTCCATATTGAATAGTTTACCAACGGTACTCCATATTGAATAGTTTACCAACGGTACTCCATATTGAATAGTTTACCAACGGTACTCCATATTGAATAGTTTACCAACGGTACTCCATATTGAACAACATACATACGGTACTCCATATCACCTCCACCCAACCTGACACCCGACACCCTAGACCCACTCCAATTTGTTTACCGACCCAATAGGTCCACAGATGACGCTATCGGCCATCACACTGCACACTGCCCTAACCCATCTGGACAAGAGGAATACCTATGTAAGAATGCTGTTCATCGATTACAGTTCAGCATTTAACACCATAGTACCCTCCAAACTCGTCATTAAGCTCGAGACCCTGGGTCTCGACCCCGCCCTGTGCAACTGTGTCCTGGACTTCCTGACGGGCAGCCCCCAGGTGGTGAGGGTAGGTAACAACATCTCCATCCCGCTGATCCTCAACACTGGGTCCCCACAAGGGTGCGTTCTCAGCCCTCTTCTGTACTCCATGTTCACCCACGACTGCGTGGCCATGCACGCATCCAACTCAATCATCAAGTTTGCAGACTACACTACAGTGGTAGGCTTGATTACCAACAACGACGAGACGGCCTACAGGGAGGAGGTGAGGGCCCTCGGAGTGTGGTGTCAGGAAAATAACCTCGCACTCAATGTCAACAAAACAAAAGAGATGATCGTGGACTTCAGGAAACAGCAGAGGGAGCAGCCCCCTATCTACATTGATGGGACAGTAGTGGAGAGGGTAGAGAATTTTAAGTTCCTCGGCGTACACATCACGGACAAACTGAAATGGTCCACCCACACAGACAGCGTGGTGAAGAAGGCGCAGCAGCAGCAGCGCCTCTTCAACCTCAGGAGGCTGAAGAAATTCGGCTTGTCACCAAAAACACTCACAAACTTCTACAGATGCACAATCGAGAGTATCCTGTCGGGCTGTATCACCGCCTGGTACGGCAGCTGCTCCACCCATAACCGGAAGGCTCTCCAGAGGATAGTGAGGTCTGCATAATGCATCACCGGGTGCAAACTACCTGCCCTCCAGGACACCTATACCACCCGATGTCACAGGAAGGCCAAAAAGATCATCAAGGACAGCAACCACCCGAGCCACTGCCTGTTCACCCCGCTAACATCCAGAAGGCGAGGTCAGTACAGGTACATCAAAGCTGGGACAGAGAGACTGAAAAACAGCTTCTATCTCAAGGCCATCAGACTGTTAAACAGCCATCACTAACATTGAGTGGCTGCTGCCTACATACTGACTCAACTCAAGCGACTTTAATAATTTAAAGCGCTCGTCCCACATGCGGGATCAACATCCAGCGAAAAATCATATCGCCATATTCATAACCGAACCATAACAATTTTTTTTATTTTTTCTTCTCAAATATAGGACTATTTTATATCGTTTTGTAGATACACCTCTCCTGAATCGAACCACGTTGTCCGATTTCAAAAAGGCTTTACAGCAAAAGCAAAACATTAGATTATGTTAGAGGAGTACATAGTCAAAGTAGCCACATCGCCATTTTCCGACCAACCACATGCATCACAAATAACCAAAAAACAGCTAAATGCAGCACTAACCTTTGACAATCTTCATCAGATGACACTCCTAGGACATCATGTTACACAATACATGTATTCTTTTGTTCGATAAAGTTCATATTTATACATAAAAACAGCATTTTACATCGGCACGTGACGTTGAGAAAATATTTTCCCTCAAATGCATCCGGTGAAACAGCACTACAATTTACTAAATTACTATTCGAAAACATTTTTAAAATGTAATATTGTCATTCAAAGAATTATAGATTAACATCTCGTGAAAGCACCCGCATTGCCAGATTTAAAAATAACTTTACTGGGAAATCACACTTTGCAATAAAAGGGGATGCTATACTCAGAAAAATAGGCTAGCGATACAGGTCAGCGCCATCTTGGAACAATCGAATATCAAATCTACTCTTGTATACTATTGTAAATATTCCCTTACCTTTGATTATCTTCATCAGAAGGCACTTCCAGGTATCCCAGGTCCACAACAAATGTAGTTTTGTTCGAAAAAGTTAATAATTTATGTCCCAATAGCTTCTTCTTGTTAGCGCGTTCCGAAGGCTACTCAAAATGTACCGTAGTGCGCGGGACTTCTCGTCACGAATGTGCAAAAAATATATATTTAAGTTCGTTCAAACATGTCAAACGTTGTATAACATAAATCTTTAGGGCCTTTTTCAACCAGAGCTTCAATAATATTCAAGGCGGACGATTGCATTGTCTTTCTAAACGTTTCGAAAGGGGAGGGTAGCCAGGGGCGCCCGCATCATAATGGTAATGGCCCTCCCCCTGTGACCAACTTTCCAAGCCTCTCATTCGGTCAGTTTGTACCGTAGAAGACTCAAACCACTTTCTAAAGACTGGTGACATCTAGTGGAAGCCATAGGAAGTGCTCAATGAATCCTAACTCACGGTGTGTTTTATAGGCAAAGTGCTGAAGTTGAGTCCACAAATCAGATTTCCACTTCCTGTTAGGATCTGTCTCGGGGTTTTGACTGCCGTATGAGTTCTGTTATACTCACAGACACCATTCAAACAGTTTTAGAAACTTTAGGGTGTTTTCTATCCACATCTACTAATTATATGCATATCCTAGCTTCTGAGTTTGAGTAGGAGGCCGTTTAAAATGGGCACGTATTTTTTTCAAAATTCGCTGTAGCGCCCCCTATCCTTGGCGTGCGTTAAGAGGGAATGGTTAATGGTTAACGTTAATGGGAAAATTGATGTAATCAATTTATCACTTGCCACTTTATATTATTTATATTAGATAATGTTTACATAACCTACATCATTCATCTCTAATGTATATACTGTACTCTATTCCATCTACCGCATCTTGCCATCTTGATGTAATTAGATGTATCACTAGCCACTTTAAACAATGCCACTTTATATAATGTTTTCATAACCTACATTACCTATCTCATATGTATATACTATACTCTATACAGTCTACTGCATCTTGCCATCCTGATGTAATGTATCACTAGCCACCTTAAACTATGCTGCTTTAGATGTTTTCATACCCTACAATACTCATCTCATATGTATATACTGTACTCCATACCATCTATTACATCTTGCCTATGCCGTTCGGCCATCACTCATTTATATATTTTTATGTACACATTCATATTCATTCCTTTACACTTGTGTGTACAAGGTAGTTGTTGTGGAATTGGTAGATTACTTGTTAGATATTACTGCATGGTCGGAACTAGAAGCACAAGCATTCGCTACACTTGCATTAACATCTGCTAACCATGTGTATGTGACAAATACATTTGATTTGATTTGATTTGAAAAGTTTACCAACGGTACTCCATATTGAATACTTTACCAACGGTACTCCACATTGAACAACATACAAACGGTACTCCATATTGAATAGTTTACCAACGGTACTCCACATTGAACAACATACAAACGGTACTCCCTATTGAATAGTTTACCAACAGTACTCCATATTGAATAGTTTACCAACGGTACTCCATATTGAACAACATACCAACGGTACTCCATATTGAATAGTTTACCAACGGTACTCCATATTGAATAGTTTACCAACGGGACTCCATATTGAATAGGTTACCAACGGTACTCCATATTGAATAGTTTACCAACGGTACTCCATATTGAACAACATACCAACGGTACTCCATATTGAATAGTTTACCAACGGTACTCCATATTGAATAGTTTACCAACAGTACTCCATATTGAACAACATACCAACGGTACTCCATATTGAATAGTTTACCAACGGTACTCCATATTGAATAGTTTACCAACGGGACTCCATATTGAATAGGTTACCAACGGTACTCCATATTGAATAGTTTACCAACGGTACTCCATATTGAACAACATACCAACGGTACTCCATATTGAATAGTTTACCAACGGTACTCCATATTGAATAGTTTACCAACGGGACTCCATATTGAATAGGTTACCAACGGTACTCCATATTGAATAGTTTACCAACGGTACTCCATATTGAACAACATACCAACGGTACTCCATATTGAATAGTTTACCAACGGTACTCCATATTGAATAGTTTACCAACGGGACTCCATATTGAATAGGTTACCAACGGTACTCCATATTGAACAGCATACCAACAGTACTCCATATTGCACAGCATACCAACAGACCTCCATATTGAACAGCATACCAACAGACCTCCATATTGAACAGCATACCAACAGACCTCCATATTGAACAGCATACCAACAGACCTCCAACATCACCCTTTCTAATACATCCTCCAAACACCGGCTTCTCGAGCATTATCACTTTAGTGCAACACTCTTACAATACAATTTCTATAGAAACAAAATGCATTAGTTGTGTTCGGGTACCTATATTAACATATTGTATACTAAATACTTAATGAGTACACTGGTTGTATACTTCGAATTTTGGCAAATGATGTGCAACATCCGGGAACTTTTGACATACTGTCTATATCCATACTATGACCAATAAGCATACTACATACTCAATTTACGGTTAGTTTAAGTATTTAGACACAGCTATTGTCTTGATGCAATATCCATATCCATTTTGCTCTGCTCAAGGCCAAGCAATCCTTTGTTTCATAATGATTGCCAGCATGATTTTATCACAACAGGAAAGATATAAAACAATAACATCAACAAAAACAAAACCTTGAGGGATGAAATGAGAAATGTGCTGATTTCAATCACAACATAATCACACAAAACCACAGCCACAGAACATGGAGAAACCCAGCATATTCATCCAATGGCAATGTTGTATTTCTTTTGAAATGTTGCATGCATGGGCACACTCGAAAATAGAACAATTAACTATTTGAGCAAGGCAAACCAAAGACAACTGTTTCACTTAGTTTATTCCCATAATTTTATTTAGTGCATCAGTTATCATACTTGATTTAGTCCTTTAAATGAATTGAAGTAATTAAGTAATTAACAAACAGTGAATCACATAACTGTCTCCTAATAGCACAATTCATGCAGATAAATACAATACAAAATAAAAATCCAGAAATATACTGCTCAAAAAAATAAAGGGAACACTTAAACAACACATCCTAGATCTGAATGAAAGAAATAATCTTATTAAATACTTTTTTCTTTACATAGTTGAATGTGCTGACAACAAAATCACACAAAAATAATCAATGGAAATCCAATTTATCCACCCATGGAGGTCTGGAATTTGGAGTCACACTCAAAATTAAAGTGGAAAACCACACTACAGGCTGATCCAACTTTGACGTAATGTCCTTAAAACAAGTCAAAATGAGGCTCAGTAGTGTGTGTGGCCTCCACATGCCTGTATGATCTCCCTACAATGCCTGGGCATGCTCCTGATGAGGTGGCGGATGGTCTCCTGAGGGATCTCCTCCTAGACCTGGACTAAAGCATCCGCCAACTCCTGGACAGTCTGTGGTGCAACGTGGCATTGGTGGATGGAGCGAGACATGATGTCCCAGATGTGCTCAATTGGATTCAGGTCTGGGGAACGGGCAGGCCAGTCCATAGCATCAATGTCTTCCTCTTGCAGGAATTGCTGACACACTCCAGCCACATGAGGTCTAGCATTGTCTTGCATTAGGAGGAACCCAGGGCCAACCGCACCAGCATATGGTTTCACAAGGGGTCTGAGGATCTCATCTCGGTACCTAATGGCAGTCAGGCTACCTCTGGCGAGGACATGGAGGGCTGTGCGGCCCCTCAAATAAATGCCACCCCACACCATGACTGACCCACCGCCAAACCGGTCATGCTGGAGGATGTTGCAGGCAGCAGAATGTTCTCCACAGCGTCTCCAGACTCTGTCACGTCTGTCACATGTGCTCAGTGTGAACCTGCTTCATCTGTGAAGAGCACAGGGCGCCAGTGGCGAATTTGCCAATCTTGGTGTTCTCTGGCAAATGCCAAACGTCCTGCACGTTGTTGGGCTGTAAGCACAACCCCCACCTGTGGACGTCGGGCCCTCATACCACCCTCATGGAGTCTGTTTCTGACCGTTTGAGCAGACACATGCACATTTGTGGCCTGCTGGAGGTCATTTTGCAGGGCTCTTGCAGTGCTTCTCCTGCTCCTCCTTGCACAAAGGCGGAGGTAGCGGTCCTGCTGCTAGGTTGTTTCCCTCCTACGGCCTCCTCCACGTCTCCTGATGTACTGGCCTGTCTCCTGGTAGCGCCTCCATGCTCTGGACACTACGCTGACAGACACAGCAAACCTTCTTGCCACAGCTCGCATTGATGTGCCATCCTGGATGAGCTGCACTACCTGAGCCACTTGTGTGGGTTGTAGACTCCGTCTCATGCTACCACTAGAGTGAAAGCACCGCCAGCATTCAAAAGTGACCAAAACATCAGCCAGGAAGCATAGGAACTGAGAAGTGGTCTGTGGTCCCCACCTGCAGAACCACTCCTTTATTGGGGGTGTCTTGCTAATTGTCTATAATTTCCACCTGTTGTCTATTCCATTTGCACAACAGCATGTGAAATTTATTGTCAATCAGTGTTGCTTCCTAAGTGGACAGTTTGATTTCACAGAAGTGTGATTGACTTGGAGTTACATTGTGTTGTTTAAGTGTTCCCTTTATTTTTTTGAGCAGTGTATTATGAAATGAAGATTCTAAAAGCCATAAATGTCTGAAAAAGTGAAGTGTATTTTAACAATTGAACGTAAGATAATGAAGATGGGGGGGTATAGAGATGAGAAATGGGGAGGAGAGACGGAGAGGGAAGACAGAGAGGAGGAGAGAGAGAGACAAGAGATTGAGGAGACAGTGAGGAGAGAGATAGGAGAGACAGAGTGGATGAGACAGAGAGGAGAGATGAGAGACAGAGGAGAGACAGAGAGGAGAGAGATATGAGATGACAGAGAGGAGAGACAGAGAGGAGAGACAGAGAGAAGAGAAGACAGAGGAGAAGGCAGAGAGGAGAGACAGAGGAGAAGGCAGAGAGAAGAGACAGAGAGAAGAGACAGAGAACGGAGAGACAGTGAGGAGAGACAGAGAGGAGAGACATAGAGGAGAGACAGATAATGGAGACAGTGAGGAGAGACAGAGAGGAGGAGACAGAGGAGAGTCAAAATATATTTTTAGCAAAGATTGGCCTATGTTTCCATCTTAACGGAAAACGTGTTGTGATTGAAGCTCTGGATTTGCTATGCTGCATTTTTTAAACAGAAATAGCAGAGAAGTGCTTTGGAAATAGCAACTTGGATTAAATATGACGATGTTTGCTTTTCCGTGCCTTGAAGCCTACTACTGAATTAGGTGTAAATGTATGCTTAGTTATGTCACCTTCTTCTGAAGAAGCACAATGATTTTTGGCACCTGAACAGGTAAAACCATTTGGGCCCTGGATGTTGATTCTGAGTCAGATTTAGTCCACCTCCGGATGAAAAGCATGCCCAAAGTAAACTGCCTGCTACTCAGACCCAGAAGCTAGGATATGCATGTAATTGGTAGATTTGGATAGAAAACACTCTAAAGTTTCCAAAACTGTTAAAATAATGTCTATGAGTATAACAGAACTGATATGGCAGGCAAAAACCTGAGGAAAATCCATCCAGGAAGTGATATTATTTTGAAATGGCTGTTTTTCCATTGAAAGCCTATCCACCATACAAAGACTTATGACCCAGTTCGCGATCCCTATGGCTTCCACTACATGTGGCCAGTCGTTAGGCATTGTTCTCAATGAGGGAGAAACACCACTTTCAATGAGAGGACAGTGGAAATTTCCAGACATGAGTCCTGTACGTGACCAGGAGCGTGCCATTCTTGTTTTTCCTTTTCTATTGACGAAGCTATTGTCCGGTTGAAATATGATCGATTATTTATTACAAAAACAACCTGAGGATTGATTATAAACATCGTTTGACATGTTTCTACAAACTTTTATGGTACTTTTTAGATTTTTCGTCTGCCTGCTGTGACTGCGCTTTGTTTCAATGGATTACTGAACAAAAAGCACCAACAAAACGGAGGTTTATGGACATAAAGAGGGACATTATCGAACAAAACAAACATGTGTTGTGTAACATGGAGTCTTCGGAGTGCAACCATATGAAGATCATCCTCTACTTGGCTGGTTGCTGTTTGTAATGATTTGTCTGCTGGGTGCTGTTCTCAGATAATCACATGATTTGCTTTCGCCGTAAAGCCTTTTTGAAATCTGACACAGCAGTTGGATTAACCTCTAGGGGCTAGGGGGCAGTATTTTCACGGCCGGATGAAAAACGTACCCAATTTAAACAGGTTACTACTGCGGCCCAGAAAATAGAATATGCATATTATTAGTAGATTTGGATAGAAAACACTCTGAAGTTTTTAAAACTGTTTGAATGGTGTCTCTAAGTATAACAGAACTCATATGGCAGGCAAAAACCTGAGAAAAAATACAAGCAGGAAATGAAAATGTTGTGGCTGTACTATTTTCAAGTCATTGGCAATAAAACACATAGTGACAAAGGATTCATTTTGCACTTCCTATGGCTTCCACTAGATGTCAACGATCTTTATAAAGTTGTTTGAAGCGTCTATGATGAACAGAGACCGAATGAGAAGGAAGGAAAGTTGACATCCCTGGGATGTCGTCACTTCATTATTGTGCGCACATGCGCGTTCATGTGAGGCGAGACATTTTTCAAAACTTGTTTCAAGACACAGGAGAGGTCGGGTTGAAATATTACTGATGTTTCACGTTAAAAATTGACCAAAAGATTGATGCTAAACAGCGTTTGACATGTTTGAACGAACGTAAATAGATTTTTTTTTTGACTTTTCGTCGTGACTTTTCCCTCCCATTTTGAGATGCCTACCGAAAGCGCTAACAACACGGAACAGCATGGAGTTATTTGGACACATATTATGAACTTCATCGAAAAAAACAACATTTGTTGTGGACCTGAGATTCCTGGAAGTGCCTTCTGATGAAGATTATTAAAGGTAAGGGAATATTGCTAATGTTATTCATTGTTTTAGATGATTCCAACATGGTGGCTATCTGTATAGCCTAGTGTATTTTTCTGACCAGAGTACTCAGATTATTGCAAAGTATGCTTTCCCAGTAAAGTTATTTTGAAATCTGTCAATGCGGTTGCATTTAGGAGAATGCCACCGTTATTCTTTGAATAACAGTTTAATACTTTAACCTGTTAGGGCTAGGGGGCAGTATTGACACGGCTGGATAAAAAACATACCCGATTTAATCTGGTTACCACTCCTACCCAGTAACTAGAATATGCATATACTTATTACATATGGATAGAAAACACCCTAAAGTTTCTAAAACTGTTTGAACGTTGTCTGTGAGTATAACAGAACTCAAATGGCAGGTCAAAACCTGAGAGATTCCTTTACAGGAAGTGGCCTGTCTGACCATTTCTTGAACTTCTTTTCCATCTCTATCTTTTACTAAGGATCTCTGCTCTAACGTGACACTTCCTACGTCGTCCATAGGCGCTCAGAGCCCGGGAAAAAACAGAATGTCGTCATCCCAGCCCCAGGCTGAATCACATTATCGCCTTTCTCAAGTGGCCGATCAAGGGACTCTGGGCTTAGGCGCATGACCCGACCGCCCCCGCCTTTGTGATTTTTTCCTCTGTTTGCCGAAAAGGAGATTCCCTGTCGGAATATTATCGCTTTTCTACGAGAAAAATGGTGTAAAAATTGATTTTAAACAGCGGTTGACATGCTTCGAAGTACGGTAATGGAATATTTAGAATTTTTTTGTCACGAATTGCGCCATGCGCAGGACCCTTCTTTACCATTTCGGATAGTGTCTGGAACGCACGAACAAAACGCCGCTATTCGGATATAACGATGGATTATTTTGGACCAAACCAACATTTGTTATTGAAGTAGCAGTCCTGGGAGTGCATTCTGATGAAGACAACAAAAGGTAATCAAACTTTTATAATAGTAAATATGATTATGGTGAGTGCTAAACTTGCCGGGTGTCTAAATAGCTAGCCCGTGATGCCTGGGCTATGTACTTAGAATATTGCAAAATGTGCTTTCACCAAAAAGCTATTTTAAAATCGGACATATCGAGTGCATAGAGGAGGTCTGTATCTATAATTCTTAAAATAATTGCTATGCTTTTTGTGAACGTTTATCGTGAGTAATTTAGTAAAATGTTAGCGAATTCCCCGGAAGTTTGCGGGGGGTATGCTAGTTCTGAACGTCACATGCTAATGTAAAAAGCTGTTTTTTGATATAAATATGAACTTGATTGAACAAAACATGCATGTATTGTATAACATAATGTCCTAGGGTTGTCATCTGATGAAGATCATCAAAGGTGAGTGCTGCATTTAGCTGTCTTCTGGGTTTTGGTGACATTATATGCTAGCTTGAAAAATGGGTGTCTGATTATTTCTGGCTTGGTACTCTGCTGACATAATCTAATGTTTTGCTTTCGTTGTAAAGCCTTTTTGAAATCGGACAGTGTGGTTAGATTAACGAGAGTCTTGTCTTTAAATAGCTGTAAAATAGTCATATGTTTGAGAAATTGAAGTAATAGGATTTTTAAGGTTTTGAAAATCACACCACAGGCTGGCAGTGGCTGTTACGTAGGTGGGACGAATTCGTCCCGCCTAGCCCATAGAGGTTAACCACGTTTTATAATGAGTATTTTTTGTAAATTCACTGGCAGTTTTGGGGGAGACACATTTTCTCAACGACACGCGCCGATGTAAAATGCTGTTTTTGGATATAAATATGAACTTGATAGAACAAAAATGCATGTATTGTCTAACATAATGTCCTAGGAGTGCCATCTGATGAAGATTGTCAAAGGTTAGTGCATAATTTTAGCTGGTTTTCTCCTTTTGGTGACGCCTGTCCTTGAATTGAAAATTGATGTGTGTACTTTTTTGGCTCTGTACTGTCCTAACATAATCTAACTTTATGCTTTCGCCAAAAAGCCTCTTTGAAAATCGGACAATGTGGTTCAATTAAGGAGATGTTTATCTTTTAAATGGTGTAAAATAGTAGATTGTTTGAGAAATTGAAATTATTAGATTTTTTATGTTTTGAATTTCCCGCCATGCTAGCAATCCCGTCACAGGGATTAGGCTCGATCCCCAAGAGGTTTTTAACAATAAGTTTATCTTTAAGCTGATGTATAACACTTGTATCTTTCATGTATGTTTATTATGAGAATTTCTGTTTTGTTGAGTTTCACGCTCTGCAATTTCACCGGATGTTGTTTGAAACAGTGGATTACTGAAGAAAACGTGCTAGCAAAACAGAGGTTTATGGACATAAAGAGGGACTTTATTGAACAAAACAAACATTTATTGGTAACTGGGAGTCTTGTGAGTGTAACCATATGAAGATCATCAAAGGTAAGTGATTAATTTTATCGCTATTTCTGACTTTTGTTACTCCTCTGCTTGGCTGGTTACTGTTTGTAATGATTTGTCTGCTGGGTGCTGTTCTCAGATAATCGCATGTTTTGCTTTTGACGTAAAGTATTTTTGAAATCTGTCATGGCGGCTGGATTAACAACAAGATAAGCTTTATTTTGATGTATTGCACTTGTGATTTTATGAAAGTTAAATATTTATAGTAATTTAATTTGAATTTGGCGCTCTCCGGATGTTGGCCAGGTGGGACGGTAGCATACCACACCCCCTAGAGAGTTTTAACCTGGAAGCCAGCTACACCAATGTGTCGGAGGAAACACAGATGGTGACCAAAGTCAAAGTGCATGCACCCGGCCCTCCACAAGGAGACGCTAGAGCGCGATGGGACAAGGACATCCTGGCCAGCCAAACCCTCCTCTAACCCGGACAATGCTGGCTAATTGTGCCCCACCTCATGGGTCTCCCAGTCACTGCCGGCAGCAACACAGCCCGGGATCGAACCCGGGTCGGTAGTGATGCCTCTAACACTCTTCATATTTTTTTACCCTTTCCTGCAGTCAAATGACTAGTGGCCTCATGGTTGGAATGTCATTCATATTTTTTTTAATAATTAATACACTTTTTTTTAAAACAGCTGAAGATCTGGTGTCTCTATGACAGTGGGTTTTGGTATATTTCAGTCTTCTGTGATGTATAGAAAGTGTAAAATTTGGATGTAATCTCAAAATGGAATAATGCATGGTAAAGGTGCCTTCTTTTTTTATAATCCCATAACCATGTGGGTGAGGTGTATAGTGTTTAAGACTTCCAAGAAACACTCTGATTTAGACCACTGCAGTTAAAGGTTCACCGTAACAGAATATTGAAAAATATGACCTTGGCATCCCGTAATCCGAATCATTTGTTCTTCACAGACTGTATTTAACACCAAGGAAATCTATTAGGATTATATTGCCTGTGTATTCACTGTGTCCCTTATATCAGATAGGAACAATAGGTTGGGGTTTTCTTTGTATGCAGTTCTTTGATAGTTTTTTTTTAACCTGTAAACCCATCTCTGAAAAAAAATTACTAAACTAAACAAAAGATTGGTCACATAAAAAAGTGAAGCAGACCTGGAGGGATTCAGATATTCCTTTTGCATAGGTTACATTGTTTCTGCATAAACAGTATGGCTACTAAGCCCTGTGGAGAACAATAGAGGACACACATAACATGCTATTGTAAATACAGCTTTTTCCCATTATCTCATACATTCTTCAGTTGACGACATTAATGTCTTCAGTTGACAACATTATTCTGCCGAAACAAGCAAGACTACTTCCATTTAGCTATATGTACAGCAAATTGGGTTGGGTGCATATACTCAGTGCTTCTGACACTTCCTGGTAGTGTTGGGCACAGTCAATGATGTGTTTGCTAGCTAAGTGCTAGTAGCTAAGCCAACCACTAAGTGGGGCAACCAAAGTGTGTTGAAGAAAGCTGTATATATGTTCAGTATGGCAGGATGGGATATGTTCAGTGTCTGACACTTCCTGGTAGCGTTGGGCACAGTCAATGATGTGTTTGCTAGGTAAACGCGAGCAGCTAAAGTGCATTGTCAAGTTATCCAGTCTCCTTGGGTTAACGCCCGCACAAAGATAGTAAAGATAGTATCACTTTAAGTGCTGTACCTGGAATGAAAAGCCAACAGGACACTTAACATGGAAGTTACAAAGACACAGAGCCACTCTAGTCACGTTAAAAATGTATGTGATTGGACTTCCACTAATTGTACTTGAGTACCCCTGCATTAGAGGCATGCAACATGCCGCATGATGATCACCATACTCATGTTTCCTTTGAGCAACTATTTAAAAGTACTTGGAAATGTAGAAGCAGAATGTTGACATAATTCCATAAGTACCAATACAGTAGCTGTATGTATATGAAACAAAACTAAATGGCATAAAAACTCAAGAAGACAAGGAACTTTTACAATGTGAGATTTCTAAAATAGGGAAAACTAATGTCCTAAGCATTCTGCAAGGAAATACATCTAACTTACTGATGCTTGAAATAGATAATACAATACATAATTACAAATCTTGAGTACTCCATTTCCAAGAGAGCATCACTGAAATTACGGTGTGAGAGAAGAAATGTCCCATTACTTTTTTTACTTTTAAACAGCTTGAAGTTTTGCTACACCTATCTCGGTACACGACAATTGTCACGTCCTGACCCTTGTAAGATGTAATTTTCTAAAGTAGAGAAGGTCAGGGCGTGACAGGGGGCGTTTTTGGGTGGTTTTCTTGTTTTCTGTTTCTATGTTGTTTTTCTAGGTTTCTATTTCTATGTTGGGGTTGTTGGGATGATCTCCAATTAGAGGCAGCCGGTTCTCATTGTCTCTAATTGGAGATCATATTTATGTAGGGGGGTTTTTCCATTTGTGTTTGTGGGTTGTTCATTTTTGAGTAGTGTTATTTTCTCTGCGTCACGGTTTGTTGTTTTGTTGTTATAAGTATGTTGGTGTATTGCAAACGTTTTACGGAATAAATAAATATGTGGAACTACAACCATTGTGCGCGTTGGTCCTTTGAACAGCCGTGACAACAATTCCGAATTAAACTAAAGCAACCAGAAGCTCTGAAGTTGAGAATCTCTATTTAAGAATGACCTTACTTAGCTAGCTAAGAAAATAAAGAAATGTTTACTTCCTGCTTCGCAAGGCGAGCTTCAACTTTACCCCATACAATCACACCACGTTAAACTCAATACACAACCATTCTAATTTAAACGAAAGAGGTTGAAAATTTTTCAATTTAAGCACAGCCTTCTAAACTGCCTAATCTCTTAGGAATAAAATGTCTACCTGACACTCCAAACACTTGTTCTCCCTCTATACATCCTTCTGTAGTGACACAGTGGCAGATGGCTAGAGCTGGCTGGGGCTCCGCTGAAGCTCTATCTGAGTAATGTTCCGTTACAGCTCACCTGATTAAGGCCTGTGTTGTCTTTTCTCTTTCCTCTACGTCAGGCCAGCGAGAGGAATTACAGAGAAATTATAGCCGGTGATTAATATGTGCTAACTTGGTTTCCATCTCTTTGGAGAGAGAGAGAGAGAGAGAGGAGAGAGAGAGAGAGAGAGAGAGAGAGAGGGAGAGAGAGGAGAGAGATGACTGAACATGTTCCCCTGTTGTCTCTCTGAGAGGAAGGAGAGGAACAGGAAGAAGAGGGTGATGAATATCAACATACTACTGTCCATGTGCGCCAGACTTTCACACAAATTCCCGAGTTAAAGTGAGGTATGGTACATATTGTAAAACACATGAAATGTCGTAGAATGTCAGTTTAAACCACTACTTATTCTGCCGTTGTAGTTTCCTGTGAAAAGCATTGGGGAAGCATTGTAATTGTTTTAGGATTGTCGATTGATGAATAGATTTAGGACAAAACATCTTGTTGCTTGTTGTAATCAAAAAACGAAGATTAGACCTCGACCTCTGTAACACAATAATACAGACAGAATCATCTGGCGTTTCAGAATCTTCATAATACAAATTAATGATCACATCAACCTAGCAAGTCCTGCTGAAATCGGTAGAATGGCATTTCTTAATGCTTCGTTTGAACACCTTAGTTAATTTATGTATGACAAAGCCATTACTCAAGGCGAAGGAAATTAGGAAGTTCTACCATTATCCTGAGGTAAAAAGGAATAAGTAAAACACATTTTTTATTGTCAGTATAACATTAATTATTGAATGTAATCTGCATACTTGGCAAAAGCATTAGCCACCAGGTCAGGTTCTCCTGTTATACCACTAGTCTAAGCCACCAGGTCAGGTTCTCCTGTTATACCACTAGTCTAAGCCACCAGGTCAGGTTCTCCTGTTGTACCACTAGCCTTAGCCACTACTATATTAAAGGTGATAATCTGTTCAAATTCAAATAACGGAAGCACTACCTCTTTTATCAGACTGGGATTTGAGTGACTCCATCATTTCATCCAAGGCAATACTTATACGGTTAAATCACATATGAACATGAAATAGTGAGTGGAAAACATCACTAACTACTGCTAGATATAATTTCAAACAGACATGACTAACAAGGTGAAGGGTTTAAAATACAACAAGTCAATGAGTTTCACTCAGATCGCTCCTTTAATATGGGTAGAGAAACACGGTATCATGATAGTCAATGGTCTCAATATCTGTAACGTTCGTCGTACGGAGTAGACCAAGGCGCAGCGGGTTGAGTGCTCATTATAAACTTTTATTGAACACTTAATAACAAAACAAGAAAACGAACGAACGCACAGTATTTCAGGCTAAACACAGCAGTGCAAAAACAACTTCCCACAAAAGACAGGTGAAAAAAGGGCTACCTAAGTATGACTCCCAATCAGCATCAACGAAGTACAGCTGTTCCTGATTGAGAGCCATACCAGACCAACAAAGAAATACACAACATAGAAAAAACATAGAAATACAAAACAGAACAATACCCCAGAACCCCAGAACACATAAAACAAACACCCCTCTTACATAAGTACATATCCCAACAAACCCCGAACCACATAAAGCAAACACCCCCTGCCACGTCCTGACCAAACTACAATAACAAATAACCCCTTTACTGGTCAGGACGTGACAATATCTGTACCTGTACACAGCCCATCTGTAAATAGCACACCCAACTACCTCATCCCCATATTGTTATTTATTCTTTAATTTTTTTGCTCTTTTGCACCCTAGTATCTCTACTTGCACATCATCATCTGCACATCTATCACTCCAGTGTTAATGCTACATTGTAATTATTTCGCCTCTATGAGATATTTATTGCTTACCTCCCTAATCTTACTACATTTGCACACACTGTACATGTACTTTTTTCTATTGTGTTAATGACTGTGCGTTTGTTTATCCCATGTGTAACTCTGTGTTGTTGTTTGTGTCACACTGCTTTGCTTTATCTTGGCCAGGTCGCGGTAATAAATGAGAACTTGTTCTCAACTGGCCTACCTGGTTAAATAAAGGTGAAATAAAAAATAATAATATCAAATCATTTCTGGGTAACAATTAAGTACCTTACTGTGATCCAGCCTCCCTAGTCATAGACTGTTCTCTCTGCTACCGAACGGCAAGCGGTACCGGAGCACCAAGTCTAGGTCCAAGAGGCTTCTAAACAGCTTCTAACCCCAAGCCATAAGACTCCTGAACATCTAGTCAAATGGCTACCCAGACTATTCACATTGCCCCCCCCCCCTCCTCTCCACACCACTGCCACTATCTGTTGTCATCTATGCATAGTCACTTTAATTAACTCTACCTACATGTACATACTACCTCAACTAACCGGTGCCCTCGCACATTGACTCTGTACCGGTACCCCCTGTATACATTCTCCACATTGACTCTGTACCGGCACCCCCTGTATATAGCCTCCACATTGACTCTGTACCGGTAACCCCTGTATACAGTCTCCACATTGACTCTGTACCGGTACCCCCTGTATATAGCCTCCACATTGACTCTGTACCGGTACCCCCTGTATATAGCCTCCACATTGACTCTGTACCGGTACCCCCTGCATATAGCCTCCACATTGACTCTGTACTGGTACCCCCTGTATATAGCCTCCACATTGACTCTGTACCGGTACCCCTTGTATATAGCCTCCACATTGACTCTGTACCGGTACCACCTGTATATAGCCTCCACATTGACTCTGTACTGGTACCTCCTGTATATAGCCTCCACATTGACTCTGTATCAGTACCCCGCTGTATATATTGTTATTTTTTACTGCTCCTCTTTAATTACTTGTTACTTTTATCTTTTATTCTTATCCATATTTTTTGATACTGCACTGTCAGTTAGGGGCTCGTAAGTAAGCATTTCACTGTAAGGTCTATTGTATTCGGCGCATGTGACTAATAACATTTGATTTGATTTGATTGTTTTAAATTAAAATGGAAAAAAGAAAAAAACAATTGCTTCTTAGCAAAGAGCAATTTCTCAAGCAAGAATTGTGCTAGGACTATCTGCGTTGGGGAGGGGAAAACTGAAAACTAGCTGTTATTGGCAGAGAGGTTTGGAACTCTCTTTCTTATTCGTTTATTAACACATTTTCCACATGGTGATGTCACCAGTTAGGCCGAAACTCCATCCCTCCAAAACAGGCTCTTACATTAAAAGGGCGCGATCATGATTTTCACAATCCCAATATTATTCCAACCTCAGAGTATGGAAATATATATAAAACACAGGATAACCACGTTTTTGACAGTATTGGGCCTTTAAGGTCATATCTTTAATGATGTGCATGGATTGTGGTGTCGTGTGTTTGGCTATGCCGGATTAAGTGATATGACATGCTATCCTATAAAATTCTTTCTCTGTAATTAATATCACCTGATTCGCTAATCATGTAAATATAATTAACTAGAAAGTCGGGACACCACGGAAGACTGTTTATAGAGGCGTTATCTTCCGAATAAACTCTTAAAGACTTTAATATTTTACATCGATAGCCGTCAATATTAATCGTCACCTTATTTTCAGTCTCATAATGAAAGTTGTAAATTCTTGGTTATCTTCACGAACCCTGGCTAACAAGTTGAATAAGCAATACAAAAGTGGGTTTAATTATTTATTTACTAAATACCTAACTAATCACACAGAATTACAGAAACACAGAATACAAACGATGAATACAAAGAACACCAAAGGTAATAACATCTTTCTTATAGTAAATCTGACTTTGGTGAGTGCTAAACTTGCTGGGTGTCTAAATAGCTAGCCCTGTGATGCCGGGCTATCTACTTAGAATATTGCAAAATGTGCTTTCACCGAAAAGCTATTTTAAAATCGGACATATCGAGTGCATATTGATGAGACTAAAATTGAACTTTTTGGCCGTCAAGGAAAATGCCATGTCTGGCACAAACCCAACATCTCTCATCACTCCGAGAACACCATCCCCACAATGAAGCATGGTGGTGGCAGCATCATGCTTTGGGAATGTTTTTCATCATCAGGGACTGGGAAATTGGTCAGAATTGAAGGAATGATGGATGGCACTAAATACAGTGAAATTCTTGAGGGAAACCTGTTTCAGTCTTCCAGAGATTTGAGACTGGGACGGAGGTTCACCTTCCAGCATGACAATGACCCTAAGCATACCGCTAAAGCTACACTCGAGTGGTTTAACCTGTTAGGGCTAGGGGGCAGTATTGACACGGCTGGATAAAAAAACATACCCGATTTAATCTGGTTACCACTCCTACCCAGTAACTAGAATATGCATATACTTATTACATATGGATAGAAAACACCCTAAATTTTCTAAAACTGTTTGAATGGTGTCTGTGAGTATAACAGAACTCAAATGGCAGGTCAAAACCTGAGAGATTCCTTTACAGGAAGTGGCCTGTCTGACCATTTATAGATTTACATCTCTTGAACGCAATCAACTTGCCAGATTTAAAAATAACCTTACTGGGAAATCACACTTTGCAATAATCTGAGCACTGCGCCCAGAAAAATACGCGTTGCGATACAGACTAGACGTCATGTTGGGGAGATCTAAAATCGAAAATACTATGTAAATAATCCATTACCTTTGATTCTCTTCATCAGATGTCACTTCCAGGTATCACAGGTCCATAACGAATGTAGTTTTGTTCAAAAAAGCTCATCATTTATGTCCAAAAATCTCCGTCTTGTTAGCACATGATCTAAGCCAGCCGGACTTCTCGTCATGAACGAGGGGAAAAAATATATTTCCGTTCGTTCAAACATGTCAAACGTTGTATAGCATAAATCATTAGGGCCTTTTTTAACCAGAACATGAATAATATTCAAGGTGGACGAATGCATACTCTTTTATAACGTATTGGAACGAGGGTACCCAACATGAACTCGCGCGCCAGGTGTCTAATGGGACATCATCGTTCCATGGCTCTTGTTCGGTCAGATCTCCCTCCAGAAGACTCAAAACACTTTGTGAAGGCTGGTGACATCTAGTGGAAGCAATAGGAAGTGCCAAAATATTCCTCAGCCCCTGTGTTTTTCAATGGGATAGGTTTAAAGGTAATACAACACATCAGGTATCCACTTCCTGTCAGAAAATGTCTCAGGGTTTTGCCTGCCAAATGAGTTCTGTTATACTCACAGACACCATTCAAACAGTTTTAGAAACTTTAGAGTGTTTTCTATCCATATATAATAAGTATATGCATATTCTAGTTACTGGGTAGGATTAGTAACCAGATTAAATCGGGTACATTTTTTTTATCCAGACGTGCATATGCTGCCCCCTAGCCCTAACAGGTTAAGCACGCTAAAGTTTTCAGTTTTTTGGTCTTATTTCTTGCTTGTTGTAACGTCCTGGCCATAGAGAGGGGTTTTTTGTTCTTTATTTTGGTTAGGCCAGGGTGTTACATTGGGTGGGCGTTCTATGTTCCTTTTTCTATGTTTTGGTATTTCTTTGTTTTGGGCCATGTGTGTGGCTCCCAATCAGGCACAGCTGAAGCTCGTTGCTGCTGATTGGGAGTTACACATAAGGAGCATGTTTTTCCTTTGGGTTTTATGGGTAATTGTTTCTGTTTAGAGTTTTGTACCTAGCAGAACTGTTTGCTGTCGTTTTTGTTCATTTTGTAGTGTTCTCTTGTTTTTTTTAATTAAAATTCTAATGATGAACACATCCTCTGCTGCACCTTGGTTCCCTCTTTCAGACAGCCGTTACAGAATTACCCACCAACAACAGACCAAGCAGCAGAGGAAGGAGCAGCACAAGGAGAGGCACCAGGAGAAAGGCTATCTGGAGTCATGGACGGGGGTCCTGGACGGGAAAGGACCATGGACTCAAGCTGGGGATTATCGCCGCCCACAGTGGGAGATCGAGGCGGCGAGAGCTGAGAGGCGCTGGTATGAGGAGAGGGAGCGCAACGGACACGGGAGGCAGCCCCACAATTTTTTTGGGGGGGGCACACGGGGAGATTGGCGGAGTCAGGTGGTAGACCTAAGCCAACTCCTCGTGCTTACCGGAAGCAGCGTGGTACTGGTAAGACACCTTGTTATGCTATGGAGCGCACGGTGTCCCCAGTGCGCGTTCAAAGGCCGGTGCACTACATACCAGCCCCCCACAAGTGCCATGCGAGTGCAGGCATCGAGCCAGGGCGGATGGTGCCAGCTCAGCGCGTCTGGTCTCCAGTGCGCCTCCTCGGTCCAGGTTATCCTGCGCCGGCGTTGCGCACTGTGTCTCCAGAGCGCTGGGAGGGTCCAGTTCGGCCAATGCCTGCTCTCCGCCCGTGCCGGGCCAAAGTGGGCATTCAGCCTGGAGTATGGGTAAAGAGTGTCCGTACCAGAACTCCAGTGCTCCCCCACAGCCCGGTTTATCCTGTGCCTCCTCCTCGGACCAGGCCTCCAGTGGGTCTCCCCATCCTGGTCCATTCTGTGCCACCTCCCAGGACCAGGCCTCCGTGGGTCTCCCCATCCTGGTCCGTCCTGTGCCACCTCCCAGGACTAGGCCTCCAGTGGGTCTCACCTGTCCAGAGCTGCCCGCCAGTCAACAGTCGTCAGAGCTGCCCGCCAGTCAACAGTCGTCAGAGCTGCCCGCCAGTCAACAGTCGTCAGAGCTGCCCGCCAGTCAACAGTCGTCAGAGCTGCCCGCCAGTCAACAGTCGTCAGAGCTGCCCGCCAGTCAACAGTCGTCAGAGCTGCCCGCCAGTCAACAGTCGTCAGAGCTGCCCGCCAGTCAACAGTCGTCAGAGCTGCCCGCCAGTCAACAGTCGCCAGAGAGGTCAGACTGCGCTGAACTGCCGGAGTGGCCAGACTGCGCTGAACTGCCGGAGTGGCCAGACTGCGCTGAACTGCCGGAGTGGCCAGACTGCGCTGAACTGCCGGAGTGGCCAGACTGCGCTGAACTGCCGGAGTGGCCAGACTGCGCTGAACTGCCAGAGTGGCCAGACTGCCCTGAACTGCCAGAGTGGCCAGGGACGCCCGCCAGCCCGGTGAGTCCTGTGCCTACGCCTAGGGCCAGGCCTCTGTCATGTCTCCCCAGCCTGGTGAGTCCTGTGCCTGTGCCCAGGGCCAGGCATCCATCATGTCTCCCCAGCCTGGTGAATCCTGGGTCAGTGCCGTTGGAGCCGCCAGGGACGCCCGCCAGCCGGGCGCCGCCAGGGACGCCCGCCAGCCGGGCGCCGCCAGGGTCGCCCGCCAGCCGGGCGCAGCCAGGGTCGCCCGCCAGCCGGGCGCAGCCAGGGTCGCCCGCCAACCAGGCGCAGCCATCGCCGCCCGCCAGCCGGGCGCATCCATCGCCGCCCGCCAGCCGGGCGTAACCATCGCCGCCCGCCAGCCGGGCGCAACCATCGCCGGTCGACAGCCGGGCGCAACCAGGGTCGCCCGCCAGCCGGGCGCAGCCATCGCCGCCCGCCAGCCGGGCGCAGTCAGCGTTGCCCACCAGACCTTCGGCGCGGCCAGGTGCGCCACAGAAGAGGGCGACGTCAAGGGTGGAGCAGAGGCCACGTCCCGCACCTGAGCCGCCGCCGTAAGAAGGCCCACCCGGACCCTCCCCTTCAGAGTCAGGTTTTGCGGCCGGAGTCCGCACCTTTGGGGGGGGGGGTACTGTAACGCCCTGGCCATAGAGAGGGGTTTTTTGTTCTTTATTTTGGTTAGGCCAGGGTGTTACATTGGGTGGGCGTTCTATGTTCCTTTTTCTATGTTTTGGTATTTGTTTGTTTTGGGCCATGTGTGTGGCTCCCAATCAGGCACAGCTGAAGCTCGTTGCTGCTGATTGGGAGTCACACATAAGGAGCATGTTTTTCCTTTGGGTTTTGTGGGTAATTGTTTCTGTTTAGAGTTTTGTACCTAGCAGAACTGTTTGCTGTCGTTTTTGTTCATTTTGTAGTGTTCTCTTGTTTTTTTTATTAAAATTCTAATGATGAACACATCCTCTGCTGCACCTTGGTTCCCTCTTTCAGACAGCCGTTACACTTGTTTCACAAGAAAAAATAGTTTGCATCTTCAAAGTGGTAGGCATGTTGTGCAAATCAAATGATACAAACCCCCAAAAATTATATTTTATTTCCAGGTTGTAAGGCAACAAAATATGAAAAATGCCAAGGGGTGAATACTTTCTCAAGCCACAGTACCTCTATGGAGATGGGAGAACCATCCAGAAGGACAACCATCTCTGCAGTAGAGTGGCCAGATGGAATCCACTCCTCAGCAAAAGGCACATGACAGCCCGCTTGGAGTTTGCCAAAAGGCACCTAAAGGACTCTCAGACCTGATGAAACCAAAATTGAATTCTTTGGCCTGAATGCCATGCTTCACGTCACGTCTGGCACCATCCCTACGGTGAAGCATGGTAGTGCAGCATCATGGTGTGGGGACTGGGAGACAACTCAGGATCGAGGGACTGCGACGAAGGTTCACCTTCCAACAGGACAACGACCCTATGTACACAGCCAAAACAATGCAGGAGTGACTCCGGGACAAGTCTCTGAATGTCTTCGATTGGCCCAGCCAGAGCCCGGACTTGAACTCAAACATCTCTTGTGACACCTAAAATTGTGTGTAGCGACATTTCGCATCCACCCTGACAGAGCTTGAGAGGATCTGCAGAGAAGAATAAGATTTGCAAACATAAAAAAAACTGTTTTTTTGCATTGTCATTATGTGTTATTGTGTGCAGATTGGTGAGAAAAAAATATTTCAGACATTTTAGAATAAGGCTGTAACGTAACAAAACGTGGAAAAAGTCAAGGTGTCTGTATACTTTCTGAATGCACTGTTGTCCCACAGCAACACATCTCACATTTCTGCTGAGAGTTTCTATAGGAGATGAATGCAGGAATCTCTTTCATAAATCCTTGAAGAGGTCACATCACATGTAATTAACTATACCCAGTATACAGTATGTCTGCCCAAAGTAGGTCACTATCTAGAGACTAAGCTGCTATTTGGGATGCAGCACAATGTGAGGTTGGATTGACTAGACAGGATGCAAATGGTGGTAAGACAACAAGGACATTATGTTACTTAACTTGTCTATTCTACTCAACAGTTTTGCAGGCAAATTGTAATGGTTGCCTTTAGAGAGAGCAGACCAAAACGCAGCGGAGTTAGTGTTCGTCATATTTAATTGAGAAAACGGACACTATACAATACAAAACAATAAACAAACAACCAAAACAGTCCTGTCACGTTAAACACAGTAACACGAACAGAAACAATTACCCACAAAACCCCAACGGAAAAACATGCACTTATGTGTGACTCCCAATCAACAGCAACGAACTTCAGCTGTGTCTGATTTGGGAGCCACACACGGCCCAAAACAAAGAAATACAAACACATAGAAAAAGGAACATAGAACGCCCACCCAATGTAACACCCTGGCCTAACCAAAATAAAGAACAAAAAACCCCTCTCTATGGCCAGGGAGTTACAGTAACCCCCCCCCCCCCCAGGGTGCGGACTCCGGCCGCAAAACCTGACACTGAAGGGGAGGGTCTGGGTGGGCCCTCTTACGGCGGCGGCTCAGGTGCGGGACGTAGCCTCTGCCCCACCCTTGGCGTTGCCCTCTTAGGTGGCACACCTGGCCACGCCGAAGGTCTGGTGGGCGACCCTGGCTTCGCCCGGCTGGCGGACAACCCTTGTTGCGCCCGGCTGGCGGGCGGCGATGGCTGTGCCCGGCTGGCGGGCGGCGATGGCTGCGCCCGGCTGGCGGACGACCCTTGCTGATCCGGGCAGACGGGCCACTCTGGCTGATCCGGGCAGTCGGGACACTCTGGCTGATCCGGGCAGTCGGGACACTCTGGCTGATCCGGGCAGACGGGCCACTCTGGCTGATCCGGGCAGACGGGCCACTCTGGCTGATCCGGGCAGACGGGACACTCTGGCTGATCCGGGCAGACGGGACACTCTGGCTGATCCGGGCAGACGGGACACTCTGGCTGATCCGGGCAGACGGGCCACTCTGGGTGATCCGGGCAGACGGGACACTCTGGCTGATCCGGGCAGACGGGACACTCTGGCAGCTCCGGGCAGACGGGCCACTTGGTCAGCTCCGGGCAGGCGGGCCACTCGGTCAGCTCCGGGCAGGCGGGCCACTCTGGCAGCTCCGGGCAGGCGGGCCACTCTGGCAGCTCCGGGCAGGCGGGCCACTCTGGCAGCTCCGGGCAGGCGGGCCACTCTGGCAGCTCCGGGCAGGCGGGACAATCTGGCAGATCTGGGCAGGCGGGAAAATCTGGCAGATCCGGACAGGCGGGCCACTCCGGCAGCGCCGGACCGGCGGGCAACTCCGGCAGATCCGGGCAGACGGGCCACTCTGGCTGATCCGAACAGGCGGGGCACCCTGGCAGATCCGGACAGACGGGCCACTCTGGCAGATCTGGCTCAGGATTCACCAGGCTGGGGAGACATGAGGGAGGCCTGGCGCTGGGCGCAGGCCCTGGACTCACCAGGCCGGGGAGACCCGCTGAAGCCCTGGTCTGAGGAGGCGGCACAGGAGAGACCAGGGTGGAGGGATCCACCGGAGGACTGGTCCTTGGAGGAGGCACAGGACGAACCAGGATGAGGAGACCCACTGGAGGACTGGTCCGAGGAGGAGGCACGGGCTTGACCAGGATGAGGTGACTCACTGGAGGACTGGTCCGTGGAGGAGGCACCGGCTTGACCAGGATAGGGAGACCCACTGGAGGACTGGTCCGTGGAGCAGGCACAGGACTGACCAGGATGGGGAGACATGCAGGAGGCCTGGTTCTGGGCGCAGGCACAGGATTGACCAGGATGGGGAGACATGCAGGAGGCCTGGTTCTGGGCGCAGGATAGACCGGGTCCTGAAGACGCACTGGAGGTCTAGAGTGCACGGCCTGCACAACCCGTCCTGGCTCGATGCCCAATCTCCCCCAGCAGATGTTAGGAGCTGGGATGTAATGCACCGGGCTCTCCACGCGTACTGGGGACACCGTGCGCTTTACTGCATAACACGGTGCCTGACCAGTACTACGTTGCCTCCTGTAAGCACGGGGAGCTGGCTCAGGTCTCCAACCTGACACTGCCACACTCCCCGTGTGCCCCCCCCCCCCCCCCCCCCACAGAAAAAATTGGGGCTGCCTCTCGGGCTTCCTTCCCAGCCGTGTTCCCTCATACCGTTGCCGTTGGTCCTTCTTTCCTGCTGCCTCCACTCTTCTGAGTGCCTCTACCTGTTCTCATGGGAGGCGATCCCTTCCGACCAGGATCTCTTCCCAAGTGTAGGATCCCTTGCCGTCCAGGATGTCCTCCCATCTCCAGTCCTTTCTCTCCCTGGTCAAGGATCCTTGCTCCTCGTGGCGCTGCTCCCTCCTCCGCTGCTTGGTCCTTGTTTGGTGGGTAATTCTGTAACGGTTGCCTTTAGAGAGAGCGGACCAAAACGCAGCGGAGTTAGTGTTTGTCATATTTAATTGAGAAAACGGACACTATACAATACAAAACAATAAACAGACAACCAAAACAGTCCTGTCATGTTAAACACAGTAACACGAACAGAAACAATTACCCACAAAACCCCAACGGAAAAACATGCACTTATGTGTGACTCCCAATCAACAGCAACGAACTTCAGCTGTTCCTGATTTGGGAGCCACACACGGCCCAAAACAAAGAAATACAAACACATAGAAAGAGAACATAGAACGCCCACCCAATGTAACACCCTGGCCTAACCAAAATAAAGAACAAAAAACCCCTCTCTATGGCCAGGGCGTTACACAAATACAAAAACATGTTCTTCTTAGGATATGAGTTGGGATATGAGTTGGGATACTTTTCAAATTTTTTGATAGTATATCAACAATATGTTTTTACCGTGAATGTGGTCTCCGTTGATGATGGAACTTTGCTTTTAACCTCTATGGGACCGGCGGGACGAATTCGTCCCACCTACGTAACATCCACTGCCAGCCTGTGGCGCGATTTTCAAAATCTTCAAAATCCTATTACTTCAATTTCTCAAACATATGACTATTTTACAGCCATTTAAAGATAAGACTCTCGTTAATCTAACCACACTGTCCGATTTCAAAAAGGCTTTACAACGAAAGCAAAACATTAGATTATGTCAGCAGAGTACCAAGCCAGAAATAATCAGACACCCATTTTTCAAGCCAGCATATAATGTCACCAAAACCCAGAAGACAGCTAAATGCAGCACTCACCTTTGATGATCTTCATCAGATGACAACCCTAGGACATTATGTTATACAATACATGCATGTTTTGTTCAATCAAGTTCATATTTATATCAAAAACCAGCTTTTTACATTAGCATGTGACGTTCAGAACTAGCATACCCCCCGCAAACTTACGGGGAATTCGCTAACATTTTACTAAATTACTCACGATAAACGTTCACAAAAAGCATAACAATTATTTTAAGAATTATAGATACAGACCTCCTCTATGCACTCGATATGTCCGATTTTAAAATAGCTTTTTGGTGAAAGCACATTTTGCAATATTCTAAGTACATAGCCCAGGCATCACGGGCTCGCTATTTAGACACCCGGCAAGTTTAGCACTCACCATAATCATATTTACTATTATAAAAATGTCATTACCTTTTGTTGTCTTCGTCAGAATGCACACCCAGGACGTCTACTTCAATAACAAATGTTGGTTTGGTCCAAAATAATCCATCGTTATATCCGAATAGCGGCGTTTTGTTCGTGCGTTCCAGACACTATCCGAAATAGTAAAGAAGTGTCGCGCGCTTGGCGCAATTCCTGACAATAAAATTCAAAGTATTCCATTGCCGTACGTCGAAGCATGTCAACCGCTGTTTAAAATCAATTTTTCCGTCATTTTTCTCGTAGAAAAGCGATAAAATTCCGACAGGGAATCTCCTTTTCGGCAAACAGAGGAAAAAATCCCAAAGGCGGGGGCGGTCGGGGTCACGCGCATAAGCTAGTGTCTCTTGATGGGCCACTTGAGAAAGGCGATAATGTGTTTCAGCCTGGGGCTGGAATGACGACATTCTCTTTTTTCCCGGGCTATGAGAGCCTATGGACGACGTGGGAAGTGTCACGTTAGAGCAGAGATCCTTAGTAAATGATAGAGATGGCAAAGAAGTTCCAGAAATGGTCAGACAGGCCACTTCCTGTAAAGGAATCTCTCAGGTTTTGACCTGCCATTTGAGTTCTGTTATACTCACAGACACCATTCAAACAGTTTTAGAAAATTTAGGGTGTTTTCTATCCATATGTAATAAGTATATGCATATTCTAGTTACTGAGTAGGAGTGGTAACCAGATTAAATCGGGTATGTTTTTTATCCAGCCGTGTCAATGCTGCCCCCTAGCCCTAACAGGTTAAACTGTACAGTCGTGACCAAAAGTTTTGAGAATGACACAAATATGAATTTCCACAAAGTTGCCTGCTTCAGTGTCTTTAGATATTTTTGTCAGATGTTACTATGGATACTGAAGTATAATTACAATCATTTCATAAGTGTCAAAAGCTTTTATTGACAATTACATGAAGTTGAGGTCTTTTTCAGACCTCTGCAATCCACCCTGGCATGCTGTCAATTAACATCTGGGCCACATCCTGACTGATAGCAGCCCATTCTTGCATAATCAATGCTTGGAGTTTGTCAGAATTTGTGGGTTTTTCTTTGTCCACCCGCCTCTTGTGGATTGACCACACGTTCTCAATGGGATTAAGGTCTGGGGAGTTTCCTGGCCATGGACCCAAAATATCAATGTTTTGTTCCCCGAGTCACTTAGTTATCACTTTTGACTTATGGCAAGGTGCTCCATCATTCTGGAAAAGGCATTGTTCGTCACCAAACTGTTCCTGGATGGTTGGGAGAAGTTGCTCTCGGAGGATGTGTTGGTACCATTCTTTATTCATGGCTGTGTTCTTGGCAAAATTCTGAGTGAGCCCACTCCCTTGGCTGAGAAGCAACCCCACACAAGAATGGTCTCAGGATGCTTTAATGTTGGCATGACACAGGACTGATGGTAGCGCTCACCTTGTCTTCTACATACAAGCTTTTTTCTGGATGCCCCAAACAATCAGAAAGGGGATTCATCAGAGAAAATGACTTTACCCCAGTCCTCAGCAGTCCAATCCCTGTACATTTTGCAGAATATCAGTCTGTCCCTGACGTTTTTCCTGGAGAGAAGTGGCTTCTTTGCTACCCTTCTTGACACCAGGCCATCCTCCAAAGTTCTTCGCCTCACTGTGCGTGCAGATGCACTCACACCTGCCTGCTGCCATTCCTGAGCAAGCTCTGTACTGGTGGTGCCCCGATCTCGCAGCTGAATCAACTTTAGGAGACGGTCCTGGCGCTTGCTGGACTTTTTTGTGCGCCCTGAAGCCTTCTTCACAACAATTGAACCGCTCTCCTTGAAGTTCTTGATGATCCGATAAATGGTTGGTTTAGGTGCAATCTTACTGGCAGCAATAGCCTTGCCTTTGAAGCCCTTTTTGTGCAAAGCAATGATGACGGCACGTGTTTCCTTGCAGGTAACCATGGTTGACAGAGGAAGAACAATGATTCCAAGCACCACCCTCCTTTTGAAGCTTCCAGTCTGTTACTTAACCTCTTGGGGCTAGGTGGGACGCTAGCGTGCCACCCGTGGTGCACTCCATCAACAGCAGGTGCATTTCAAGAGCATAAAATTTGAATCCAAATAAATGTCAAAATTCAAATTTTTCAAAAATACAACTATTTTACACCATTTGAAAGATAAACATCTCCTTAATCTAACCACGTTTTACGATTTCAAAAAGGTTTTACGGCGAAAGCATAAATTTAGAGTATGTTAGGACAGTACATTTACAAGAGTTGTGTGTAATGTTTTGTCAAGTCAAAGACAGGGTCACCAAAACCATAAAACCAGCTAAAATGATGCACTAACCTTTTACAATCTCCATCAGATGACACTCCTAGGACATTATGTTAGACAATGCATGCATTTTTAGTTCTATCAAGTTCATATTTATATCCAAAAACAGCGTTTTACTATGGCATTGTTGTTGAGGAAATCGTTTCCCTCCAATAACCGGCAGTCAAGTCAGCGTCACAAATTAAATAATTAAAATTAGAAAACATTGGTAAAATATTATATTGTCATTTAAAGAATTATAGATTTACATCTCTTGAACGCAATCAACTTGCCAGATTTAAAAATAACCTTACTGGGAAATCACACTTTGCAATAATCTGAGCACTGCGCCCAGAAAAATACGCGTTGCGATACAGACTAGACGTCATGTTGGGGAGATCTAAAATCGAAAATACTATGTAAATAATCCATTACCTTTGATTCTCTTCATCAGATGTCACTTCCAGGTATCACAGGTCCATAACGAATGTAGTTTTGTTCAAAAAAGCTCATCATTTATGTCCAAAAATCTCCGTCTCGTTAGCACATGATGTAAGCCAGCCGGACTTCTCGTCATGAACGAGGGGAAAAAATATATTTCCGTTCGTTCAAACATGTCAAACGTTGAATAGCATAAATCATTAGGGCCTTTTTTAACCAGAACATGAATAATATTCAAGGTGGACGAATGCATACTCTTTTATAACGTATTGGAACGAGGGTACCCAACATGAACTCGCGCGCCAGGTGTCTAATGGGACATCATCGTTCCATGGCTCTTGTTCGGTCAGATCTCCCTCCAGAAGACTCAAAACACTTTGTAAAGGCTGGTGACATCTAGTGGAAGCAATAGGAAGTGCCAAAATATTCCTAAGCCCCTGTGTTTTTCAATGGGATAGGTTTAAAGGTCAATACAACACATCAGGTATCCACTTCCTGTCAGAAAATGTCTCAGGGTTTTGCCTGCCAAATGAGTTCTGTTATACTCACAGACACCATTCAAACAGTTTTAGAAACTTTAGAGTGTTTTCTATCCATATATAATAAGTATATGCATATTCTAGTTACTGGGTAGGATTAGTAACCAGATTAAATCGGGTACATTTTTTTTATCCAGACGTGCAAATGCTGCCTCCTAGCCCCAACAGGTTAAACTTAATCAGCATGACAGAGTGATCTCCAGCCTTGTCCTCGTCAACACTCACACCTGTGTTAACGAGAGAATCACTGACATGATGTCAGCTGGTCCTTTTGTGGCAGGGCTGAAATGCAGTGGAAATGATTTTTGGGGGATTCAGTTCATTTGCATGGCAAAGTGGGACTTTACAATTTATTGCAATTCATCTGATCACTCTTCATAACATTCTGGAGTATATGTAAATTACCATCATAGAAACTGAGGCAGCAGACTTTGTGAAAATGTATATTTGTGTCACTCTCAAAACTTTTGGCCACACTGTACATTGCCCACAAATTGTGAAATTCTAGAAGCATCAGCAGGAGGAAGAGCTAGCAGCAGCAGGAGGAGGAGGAGCTAGCAGGAGGAGGAGCCAGCAGCAGCAGCAGGAGGAGGAACTAGCAGCAGCAGGAGGAGGAGCGAGCAGGAGGAGGAGCGAGCAGCGGGCAGGAGGAGCTAGCAGCAGAAGGAGGAGCTAGAAGCAGCAGGAGGAGGAGCTAGCAGCAGAAGGAGGAGATAGAAATAGCAGGAGGAGGAGCTAGCATCAGCAATTTGAACTAGCAGCTGAAGGAGGAGGAGCTAGCAGCGGGTGGAGGAGCTAGCAGCAGCAGGAGGAGCTAGCAGCAGGTGGAGGAACTAGCAGCTGAAGGAGGAGGAGCTAGCAGGAGAAGGAGGAGGAGCAAGCAGCAGCAGGAGGAGCCAGCAGCAGGTGGAGTGAAAGTAAGCAGGGCTTTGAAGACTGGCTAGGTTGTGATATGTCATTTCAACGTGCCTAATTATGCCAAACAAGTGGGATGTACAATGACTCCCGAAATGCAGCCTATTTCATATCTAGTGCACTACTTTTGACGGGGCCCATAGAGCTTCCATTTGGAACACGGTGCCATTTGGGACACAAGGGTTAGCCGATTTGCACATTGCAATTTTCTCTCTTTTCCGGGGTTTTCTTGGAAAATGAGAACATGTGAAGAGATATGGAGGCGGATGAAAGGAGAGATGTTGACAGAATATTGGAAAACATTACATGAAAAGAATCTAAATATGCTTTAAGCAATACTGTACATACTTTACCAAGCAACAAACATATTGAGATAGTAAGAATAGCAATGTCTATGTTTAACACCTTTAACATAATCCACTGTTCTCACACAACAAAGCACGTAAACCATTCTTAATTCCAGCCCCAGCTAACACACAACATTGTCACAACGTTACCGTAAGGTGGTATTATCGTAGTAATGTGACATCACTTCGTTAAACCATCTTGGAATGGGGGGGGGGGGGGGGGCGACGACGACGATGACAACAAGAGCCTTCATCAAACAAGATTTGGTTGCATTGAAAGGCAAATTAGACCCAGCAAGCCAGGGAGGGTGACGCAACACACCAGATCTAATCTGTCCCACACTGCCCTGTGTGTTTGTGTTTGTGTGTGTCTGTGTGTGGCCCTAGAGGACCAGACCAGAACAAGAAACCCAGTGACAGGGCAGATGCCCTTAGAGCAAGGGTGGGCAACTCCAGTCTTTTTTTGGGGGGGGGGGGGGGCCTGATTGGTGTCACACTGTTTCTCCATCCATAGCAAACACAGCTGATGAATCAAATTGCATTCTAAACTGAAGATCGTGATTAGGTGATTATTGGAGTCAGGTGTGTTAGCTGGAGATCTGCTGGGGCAAAACTGTGACACATCAACTTCCACACCAAACGGAAAGCACATAAATGTTGCCACAGGTTCCAGGATCGCATAAGTCTTGAAAGCGTCGGTCAAAGTCTGCGATACACCTGTTCAACGTATCGATCACAGTCCCAAAGTGCAGGTGCTTTTCCCTGACTTTCAAGCTCTGACATCAGATTTTTGAAATTCCTCAGTTTATGTCGCTGCAATTGTGAGGACAGCAAAAATCTTTGTTTAAAAGCTGTCACAGAGCTAGTAATTTCAACAATATTTTCGTCTTTTCCTTGCTGCTCTAAATTGAACTCATTTTGCGGAACAGTTACGTCGGTCAAAAAAGCTGAATCTAACAGCACACTTTTTTCTTCCAACTGCTCATATTCAACATCTTTTGAGGCCAGAAACTTCCTTGATTTCAAATAACAAAATCGCTAAATCTCTGCAGGAATTTACCTCTACTAAGCCACCTTACATCCGTGTGTTGCAAAAGGTCTGTGTGTTCAGCATCACTTTCTTCCAGTTGAGACCTGAAGGAGCGCACTTCTGGCCCGAAGCAAATTCACGATTTTGAGCACGATATCCATGACAGCTTTCATATTCAGAATTTTACCACACAAGGCCTGTTAATGTATTATGTAGTGATAATTGAGGAAGCCTGGAAAGTCCTCATCACTTTTGCAAAGTGCAATAAACTCATTGATGCGGCCAGTCAAGTTTGTGAATGGGTTGCTGAGTGCTATTAATAAAGCCATCGAATGCCACAAAAATGTCCTTCCCTCAAGTGTTTCCTTTCAACGATATGATTTTGAGCAGTTTTTCTTTTGACATCATATCTTCTAACATCACTCTGATGAAAATGCACAACTGAGATGTGTCCATCACGTCTATCGACTCGTCAAATTGAAGTGAAAAGAACACACTCATTTATGTATTTTTTTTTTTAAACACTCCCTCAAATCCTCATCCATCATTTCTTCAGCGCCATGTAACAGTATTTCTGGATAGCTGAACATCTTTAATAACGGAAATTATTTTTGATTTATTTTTGAAATCATCAAACAATGATTCTGCTGCCTCTAAAAAAGGCCTCTGTTACCATTTCTCCATCCAGGAATGGTTTCTTGTGCTTTGCTAGTATGCGACTCACCCAGAATGAAGCAATCATGGCTGACTTTTGATTTTGAGCTGGGCCTTGTAAAGATTGTTGGGCAGCTACTGAGAGACTGTTGAGACTTCAACTCTCACTTTTCTCTTACGTAGTTCACTTTTAGCTGTAAAGTCACTTTCATATTTCTTGTGAACTGTTTTAAAAATGCTTCTCAACATATCCCTTCTTAGCAAGAAGATACGTTTGAATGGCAGATCAGACACACACATTTTGAATTTGTTGAGGTGAAAAAATGATCTTCCTCCTCACTCACTGGGAAAGTGGTAGATTTTTGGTTTCTTGCTGCTTGGTCCAGCAGTCATGAATAAATACATAACCACAACTTCATAGAAAAACAACAAAGTAAAAAAAACAACTACCAAGTGTAGAACAACAAAGAATATTCTGTTACAGGCCTGTTACAGGTCTCGCAAGCGTGTAAATGTAAACGTACTAGCTGCAGACGGTTGCTATGGTAGCGACAGTTTGGAAAACAAACGTAGCGACTATAGTACTGTGAGGTGGTACAATTCTATGTCAATAAAGCCGTTTTTAAATATTTTGGCTGTGAAGTAATATTCGAGAAAAAAAGCTAATGTGTAAGCAAAGCATACGGTGCAGCAGAACTGTGACGTCATTATTTTTAAGCAGACGTAACGCTGTGAATTGCCAAAATATATCATTTTTTTTGTGGTGCATACATTTTGAAAACTTTTATGCGTTCTACTAGAAAGAAGTTTGCGACCGACCGGTCGACCGCGATCGATGTCCTGGGCACCTATGCCCTAGAGGACCAGACCAGAACAAGCAGCCCAGTGACAGTTCAGATGGCCCTAGACAACCAGGCCAAGCAACTTAGTGGCAGATTTCCCCCTGCAGTAGGTTGTCTCTGACATTCTAGAGGGAGGCCTGCATATATGCTCTTCCATAATGGAGGCAGCACAGATGTATATTTTCTCTGCCACTCTAGAAGGTAGAGTAAGTAAGTAGCCTTTCTCATATCATCACTTGTGACAAAGGAAGCAGCTTTCTTTTAATTTTTTATTTTTTTAAAATCTTTATTTTAACAGGGAAAACAGACTGAGACCTGGATCTCTTTTACGGCTGTGCCCTGTGTAAACATGTTGACGTACAGTTTTAGGCATACAGACAAGAACATTTCAAACATACAAAACAGAGACACAATTCAACAGAAACAATCACAGACAACATCATATTGATCCTCCATAACATTTTTGAAATGGGCAAGGGACACCAGAGTGTCTAACTTAAGTTGGATCTGCAGTTTGTTCCATAAATAAGGTGCAAAGGAACTAAAGGCAGTCCTACCCAACTCTGTGGAGACCGCTGGAGTCTCTAATGTAATCCACATCTGTGATCTGGTTTTAAAATTAGTATATCTAGTGGAAATGAATGATGGAGGTAGTTTTAAAAGAAGTGCTTTATAAATAAACAAGAGAGCATGTTGCTCTCGCCTCACAGATAGAGAGGCCCAACCCACATGTTGAAATAGGATACAGTGATGACTTTTGTAACTATCACCCGTGATAAACCTGAGTGCACAATGGTCTGAGTGCAACCTGAGTGCACTTTAGACTGGTCCTGAAGCAGTGACCAGGGCTCATATGACCAGGCTCATTGCAGGATCATTTTTCTGTAGTGTGAGGCAGCTTGATGTACAAGTACAACCCCTGGACAGGACACTAGTCTTATCACAGGGCTTTAACCCAAGTCTACTGTATATTCCTTAATGCTGAGTGCCAAGCAGGTCCAATTATTCGTTTTTGGTATGACTCGGCCAGGGATCGAACTCCCTTCCAATCTCAAGACAGACAATCTAAACACTAATCCACTGAGTTGGTTTTCTAGAAGGTGGGAAAATCCAGTTTCCCTGCAATACAAGAGGGCCTGACCAGGCCAAGAAGCTCAGTGACAGGGCAGATGCCCCATTGCAGTAGGTTGTCTCAGCCACGATATCGGTGATGGAGGTAGGTGCATTTCCTCTGCCACACTGGAGGGTGGCAAGAATAGGTTTTTCTTGAAGGCTAGAGGGAGGTATAAGTCTTACCCTGGTCCTAAAGTCCTGAAGCTCAGTGACAGGCCAGATGCCTCGCTACAGTAGGTGGTCTCTGTCACGCTAGAGGGACATAAAGCTTTTCTGCAACGGAAGAAAGAGGAGCACTTTTTCTCCACACTAGAGAGGCCAGTAGGTGATTGGTCTCTCCACACTAGAGAGGCCAGTAGGTGATTGGTCTCTCCACACTAGAGAGGCCAGTAAGTGATTGGTCTCTCCACACTAGAGCAAGGCCAGTAGGTGATTGAGCTCTCCACACTATAGAGGCCAGTAGGTGATTGGTCTCTCCACACTAGATAGGCCAGTAGGTGATTGGTCTCTCCACACTAGAGAGGCCAGTAAGTGATTGGTCTCTCCACACTAGAGCAAGGCCAGTAGGTGATTGGTCTCTCCACACTAGAGAGGCCAGTAGGTGATTGGTCTCTCCACACTAGAGAGGCCAGTAGGTGATTGGTCTCTCCACACTAGAGAGGCCAGTAGGTGATTGGTCTCTCCACACTAGAGAGGCCAGTAGGTGATAAGGAGTCTCTCCACACTAGAGAGGCCAGTAAGTGATTGGTCTCTCCACACTAGAGAGGCCAGTAGGTGATAAGAATTCTCTCCACACTAGAGAGGCCAGTAGGTGAATTGTCTCTCCACACTAGAGAGGCCAGTAGGTGATTGGTCTCTCCACACTAGAGAGGCCAGTAGGTGATAAGGAGTCTCTCCACACTAGAGAGGCCAGTAGGTGATTGGTCTCTTCAGTCTAGACAAGCCAGTAGGAATAGGTGTCTCCCAGGGCCATCGGTACTATAACTTATCTCATAAAATAGTGGATGTAGGAGTGTACTTTCTGGCAAACCATGTGATATACTGTGGAGCTGCCCTAGCCATAAGATAGGTGTTTCATAGAACTACATCAATGTGATATACTGTGGAGCTGCCCTAGCCATAAGATAGGTGTTTCATAGAACTACCTCACATTATTTCAAGAACGTTTGGACACAGTACTGAAATAGAGACTGTAAGTCATAACTGGTGACCAAGGAAGTAGCTTTAGACCAGCCAAAATGTCTGTTTATCCTACTTTGTATGAATTTCTACAAGATATGATTAGATAACAGGTATGTATCTGTTGGAAGGCAGCAACGTGAAGGTAAACAGAACAGAAGACAACTGCTGCCACAGAGACGCTCCAGCATCAATCCTTCTCAAGACATTCATCTCTTTCCCTTCTACTTGTTATTTGCTTTCGATTCGTGACAGTCTCCTTCCACTCCCACACGGGTCTGAGGGGCAAACGGTGAGGATCCCAGACGAGCCTGGGGGAGGAGAGGAGAAGAGATGGAGGGGAGGATAGAAGACGGCTTGGTGTGAATCGTGCAGTAGATCAGTGTGGTTTTGGAGGAGTTGGAGGAGAGGAGGAAGAGAGACAGAGAGGAGGAGGAGGAGAGAGAGGAGACAGAGGAGGAGGAGAGACAGAGGAGGAGGAGAGACAGAGGAGGAGGAGAGACAGAGGAGAGACAGAGGAGAGACAGAGGAGAGAGAGAGGAGAGAGAGAGGAGAGAGAGAGGTGGAGGAGAGACAGAGGTGGAGGAGAGAGAGGAGGAGGAGGAGAGAGAGGAGAGACAGGAGGAGAGAGAGGAGAGACAGGAGGAGGAGAGACAGAGGTGGAGGAGAGACAGAGGTGGAGGAGAGACAGAGGTGGAGGAGAGACAGAGGTGGAGGAGAGAGAGGAGGAGGAGGAGAGAGAGGAGGATGAGGAGGAGAGACAGGAGGAGGAGAGACAGAGGAGGAGAGACAGAGGAGAGACAGAGGAGAGACAGAGGAGGAGGAGAGAGAGGAGGATGAGGAGGAGAGACAGAGGTGGAGAAGGAGGAGGAGAGACAGAGGTGGAAGAGGAGGAGGGAGAGAGACGGCGGAGGAGGAGGGGAGCGTGGCATGGAATCTGACTGACGTAATAGATAATCTTCTACAGTTTCAGGGAGAGTTTCACCTCAGACTAGGACACTACCCTTTCTTAGCAGCCCACAGCATGTCCTATTACTGTAATGTAAGGCAATGACCTACCTCAGAAGAATGTCCTATTAATGTAATGTAAGGCAGTGTTTCACCTACAGTCGATTACATAACGGTCACTTATTGCCCGGAAAGTGTGTACTGACAAGAAGCTCATCCACTGACCCAAATAAAAACATTCACCTTATGACTAACCATGTATCTTGACGTAAGGTATGCTTCTTAGTGAGAGAACAAGCAAATGTGACCGACAAGGTTCAAAGCCGGGACGTTATCCGGGAAGCTAGTGCAAGTCTTCAGGTCCAAGGCTGTAGCGCTGAGAGTTGGGAAGCAAGTTCAGGGAGTGAGTGTTTTAATAAAATAAATGGAAAATAATACAAAACAAGAAGAACTAACAAGCAAACGGACCAGAAACAGAAACAATAAAGCCTGGGGAAGGAACATTAAGGGAGTGACATATATAGGGAAGGTAATCAGGGAAGTGATTGGAGTTCAGGTGAGTCTGATGATGCGCAGGTGTGCGTAACGATGGTGACAGGTGCGCGTCATAACGAGCAGCCTGGTGACCTAGAGGCCGTAGAGGGAGCACAGGTGACAAAGGCGAGGATGCTCATCACACAAGCTTGCTTCACAGAAGTTGTTGACCAGTATTTTCTATTACAAAACTACAATGAGTTTAACATGTAAACCTCACACTGCATGAGTCAGTTGTTGCTCAGTATTTTCATATTTTTCTGGCCAACAGCCCAGATGTCACTGAAGGTAAAACAGTCTCAAAAATGACGTTCATCGGTTTCAAAGGCAGCAGCTGTTTTATATACACCATTTTTTCACCTTTATTCAGGCACTTCTTTCAGAATTAAAACCTTCTCGTTGTATGACTTGTCCCAGGGGTTTACTTTGAAGGGCCAATTTGAATTATAAAAAGTGTTGGCAAACACACACACACACACAGATACGAATATCTTACAATGACAGAATGAAACCTGTCACAGATAAAACGGTGTTACAAGGACTGGCTGAAACTTGTCACAGATACAACTATGTGTTAAGGGAATTTTCAATCTCAATAATGCATTTAATCTTTATTAACCAATTCAACGAGGTTTGTAATACCCTGGATTTACTAATAATTGGGCAAAGTCTCAGATTTTATAAAAAAGGTTCACAGATCTTTATTCATGTGAGCTCTAAAGTCAGAAATGAGGACTCAGTCCTTTTATAATACACATACATTCCTATCTTTAGACCACTCCCTGCTCAAACAACCAGTACTTTTCCACTAACCACAAAGAACCATAAATGTTGTCATATTCTTCAAGGCTTTCACCTCCCCTCCCCCGTTGGGGCCCTCTTGGTTTGAAACCCTCTAATGATTTTCTATTATCTACTCTACAACTTCACTCTGCTTACATCCCTACCAAAGAATATAATACCCTAGTATTACAATTCTAACATATCTACCCACCTCCTTGTTTTATCTTCTATGATTGTCAAACATTTCACACTATAATACAATTTCAGAGTGGAACACTTTAGTCATTATTCTAACCCATACAAATTATTCTATCACTATGTTACAAGGACTCAATGAAACTTGTCACAGAAACTATTATGTTACAATGGGGCCTGAACTCACATGGGTTCTAGTGTGGAGTCCTGAACTAACATGGGTTCTAGTGTGGGGGCCTGAACTAAAATGAGTTCTAGTGTGGGGGCCTGAACTCACATGGGTTCTAGTGTGGGGGCCTGAACTAACATGGGTTCTAGTGTGGGGCCCTGAACTCACATGGGTTCCAATGTGGAGTTCTGAACTCACATGGGTTCTAGTGTGGGGGCCTGAACTCACATGGGTTCTAGTGTGGGGGCCTGAACTCACATGGGTTCCAGTGTGGAGTCCTGAATTCACATGGGTTCTAGTGTGGGGGCCTGAACTAACATGAGTTCTAGTGTGGAGTCCTGAACTCACATGGGTTCTAGTGTGGGGGCCTGAACTCACATGAGTTCTAGTGTGGAGTCCTGAACTCACATGGGTTCTAGTGTGGAGTCCTGAACTAACATGGGTTCTAGTGTGGAGTCCTGAACTCACATGAGTTCTAGTGTGGAGTACTGAACTCACATGGGTTCTAGTGTGGAGTCCTGAACTCACATGGGTTCTAGTGTGGAGTCCTGAACTCACATGGGTTCTAGTGTGGAGTCCTGAACTCACATGGGTTCTAGTGTGGAGTCCTGAACTCACATGAGTTCTAGTGTGGAGTCCTGAACTCACATGGGTTCTAGTGTGGAGTCCTGAACTCACCTGGGTTCTAGTGTGGAGTCCTGAACTCACATGGGTTCTAGTGTGGAGTCCTGAAGTCACATGAGTTCTAGTGTGGAGTCCTGAACTCACATGAGTTCTAGTGTGGAGTCCTGAACTCACATGGGTTCTTGTGTGGAGTCCTGAACTCACATGGGTTCTAGTGTGGAGTCCTGAACTCACATGGGTTCTAGTGTGGAGTCCTGAAGTCACATGGGTTCTAGTGTGGAGTCCTGAACTCACATGAGTTCTAGTGTGGAGTCCTGAAGTCACATGGGTTCTAATGTGGAGTCCTGAAGTCACATGGGTTCTAGTGTGGAGTCCTGAAGTCACATGGGTTCTAATGTGGAGTCCTGAACTCACCTGGGTTCTAGTGTGGAGTCCTGAACTCACATGGGTTCTAATGTGGAGTCCTGAACTCACATGGGTTCTAGTGTGGGGGCCTGAACTCACATGAGTTCTAGTGTGGAGTCCTGAAGTCACATGGGTTCTAGTGTGGAGTCCTGAACTCACATGAGTTCTAGTGTGGAGTCCTGAACTCACATGAGTTCTAGTGTGGAGTCCTGAACTCACATGGGTTCTAGTGTGGAGTCCTGAACTCACATGGGTTCTAGTGTGGAGTCCTGAAGTCACATGGGTTCTAGTGTGGAGTCCTGAACTCACATAGTATGGAGGCTGTATTGCTCAGTGCTTAACGCTCCACTGGATGGAAGCTTTGCATGAAGTGGATGTTTTGTGGCTTTTTTATACAATACTTATATTTTACATCCCTCTTTTTAAAAACGGAGTTGACATTCATTATGCAATGTTTAATTTACATTAACATTTCAGTAATTTAGTGGATGCTCTTAAACAAAGAGACTTACAGTCCTCAAATATCTTAGTTTCACACTGATTTCTGGTGCAAAAGGGTTATCAGGGAGGTTAGTCATTATGAATGCTTAGTCTTAGATTAAGGGGAGGAGGGGGCTGATCTGACATAAAGCAGCTGGGTTAGTTAGGCTTGATTTAGGAGTGGAAATTAATGATGTGGAACTTCAGTCTCAGCAGCCTACGCCTGAGAAAACCTCAGCAAACACACCCTTCTTCCAGTAAGGGTGCTGCAATAATGTAGCTTCATCTATTCTATGTGTTCTAGAATGAAATTATACTTATCGTGATCCTATTTGATATTAATAATTCAGCTGAGGTAAAAACAACCATATATCACATTCAACTCAAGTAAAACATTCTTTAAACCTCTCCCAATGCAAGACTCCCCACTGCTCACCCCTGTCCCTAGCCGTGACTTTGATGTGCCTATCATGGAGAAAAAGTCGTTTGGCCCCCATCACTGTGTCTGATGAAATAAATAGTTTCCCTCTCCTCTCCACAGTGTCCCAGTGTTGCTCCCTCAACACATCACATCACACACGCAGGCCGCACACAACAGACGCACACACACCCAAACACACCCACACAGACAAACTCAAACACACAGCTCTCTTTCACAACACGGACATCTCACTGGGCTTCTAATCTTCTTTGTGGTGTTCCTACACAATCCTCCTCATCATCCCTCCTCTTCACATACAAATGCCTGTGTCTGTGTGTGTGTGTTTCTGTCTGTCTCTCTGTCTGTGTTGGATAGCCACAGCCATAACAAAGCATCTTAGCTTCACATCCAGAATGGAACTAAGACCCCGATGGGGACTGGGGAGAGGAAATCCTATCCTATTTCCTCCCATTCATACAAAATCACAAGATACATTTGACCACACACCTAAATCTCTTCAAGCTTGGTGATTGTGGACAAACAAAAATATGTTAAGACCTTCACAATGTCTTTTTTTTCTTGAATATCTTCTAGGTTTAGAAGTCAGATTGGATCTCTCACAACCTTACCAGCCACACCAAGTGTTTAAAGGTAAAGTACTACATTCATTGATATTTCAGTTTTCATTACCTTATTAATGTGAATTAGAAGCTAATTATATTTATTCATTAAGGAACCAGAGAGCTGTTCCTATATGTTCCCAACCTTTGCCCTGCGTGCTGATAAACATGTCTGCTGGGTGGCGCTCAAGGTGGCGTGAAACATGGCTTATGGGTGGAGCTCAAGATGCTGTCAAACATGTCTTATGAGTGAAGTTCAAGGTGCTGTGAAACATGTCTTATGGGTGAAGCTCAGGGGGCTGTGAAACATATCTTATGGGTGGAGCTCAAGATGCTGGCCCTCCCTGTGGCTCAGTTGGTAGAGCATGGTGTTTGCAACGGGGGGCCAGTACAAAAAAAAAAACATGAAATAAAAATCCAATGTATGCAATGTATGTATTCACTACTGTAAGTCGCTCTGGATAAGAGCGTCTGCTAACCTGTTAGGGCTAGGGGGCAGTATTTACACGGCCGGATAAAAAAACCTACCCGATTTAATCTGGTTATTACTACTGCCCAGAAACTAGAATATGCATATAATTATTGGCTTTGGATAGAAAACACCCTAAAGTTTCTAAAACTGTTTGAATGGTGTCTGTGAGTATAACAGAACTCATATGGCAGGCAAAAACCTGAAGATTCTGTACAGGAAGTGCCCTCTCTGACCATTCCTTGAGCTTCTTGACTCTTTTTATTGAAAACTGAAGATCTTTGCTGTAACGTGACACTTCCTACGGCTCCCATAGGCTCTCAGAACCCGGGAAAAAGCTGAATGATGTAATTCCAGCCCCTGACTGAAAAACATTAGCGCCTTTGGTAAGTGGTCTATCAGAGGACCATCAGACTGAGGCTCGTGCACGAGGGGATCCCATGTTTTTATTTTCTCTCTCTTTGAACGTAAACACGCTTTCCCGGTCGGAATATTATCGCTTTTTTACAAGAAAAATGGCATAAAAATTGATTTTAAACAGCGGTTGACATGCTTCGAAGTACGGTAATGGAATATTTAGAATTTTTTTGTCACGAAACGCGTCGTGCGCGTCACCCTTCTTTACACTTCGGATAGTGTCTTGAACGCATGAACAAAACAGAGGATATTTGAACATAACTATGGATTATTTTGAACCAAACCAACGTTTGTTATTGAAGTAGTTTCAGGCTTGTAACTTCAAAATGAATAAGAAATCTGTGTCTGCACGTGCCATTGAAGAAATTACGCACCTGCAAAAATCGGTTTCCTATTGAACATACTTCTTTCTGAAATAAATAGTATAGTTTGATTACATTTTAGTGTATCTGAGGAGTAAATAGAAAGGTATTTTCACTTGTTGAAATGGATTCCTTTCTCTGCAAGCTGAACGAGTGGATTACTCAAATCGACGGCGCCAACTAAACATATTTTGGGGGATATAAAGAAGGATTTTATCTAACAAAACTACATGTTATAGCTTGAACCCTTTGGATGACAAATCAGAGGAAGATTTTCAAAAAGTAAGTGAGTATTTAATCTTTATATGTGAATGTATGAAACCTGTGCCGGTGGAAAAATATTTTGATGTGGGGCGATGTCCTCAAACATTCGCATGGCATGTTTTCGCTGTAATAGCTACTGTAAATCAGAGAGTGGAGTTAGATTAACAAGAATTTAAGCTTTCAGCCAATATAAGACACTTATATGTACCAAAATGTTTAAAATCCATAATATTTATGATAATTTATTTGAATTGCGCTCCCTCCAGTTTCATTCGAAGATGCCCCGCTAGCGGGACACCGAACCTTATCATTTCATTATTTTGTGAGAAGTCAGTCAGTATTGAATGCAATAACATAAACCCTCCAAAGCCACTTCAATTAAATACATTAGTTGGATTATGTGTCAATCTTTACTCAGCCACAGAATGTGCCAGATTTCAAAGAAATAAGTGGCTGTAACTTTTGCCCCAATTCAATCAATTGGAGATAAATGAAGAAAAAAAAAAACACAAAAACATACCTCTCCTCAGAATAAAGTACAAACTTTCTATACCATTCCCACAGTGTGGTTTTGAAATGACTGATCTGGGGCTTTGCTCTTTTTCAAGGGAGAGGTTTAGTGGTTCTCACATACTAACTGACTATATACTGAAGCTCTGTGAAACACGTGACGGCCTCACGCCTTAATCTCAACCCTGCTTTTCTATTTCACAAGATAGATGGCTCCTTTATTTTCCTCTTCTTTTGACAGCCTGTCAGCTTATGTATTCGAAGCATTCAGTGATCACATAGAAAAATTACAGAGCAACAGGTCTTTGTCTGGAAAGATAGGATACATAACATAATTTACATAATTGAATCAATGTCATAACATGTATACTGAACAAAAATATAAACGCAACATGTGCCAATTTTAACGATTTTTCTGAGTTACAGTTCATATAAGGAAATCGTTCAACTGAAATAAATCCATTAGGCCCTAATCTATGGATTTTACATTATTGGGTAGGGCCCCAGCCATTGGTGGGCCTGGGAGGGCAAAGGCCAACCCACTGGGGATTCAGACCCACCCACTGGGGAGCAAAGCCCAGCCAATCAGAATTCGTTTTTTCCCCACAAAAGGGCTTTATTACAGACAAAAATACTCCTCGGTTTCATCAACTGTCCACCAGGCTGGTCTCAGACAATCCTGCATGTGAAGAAGCCACATGTGGAGGTCCTGGGCTGGCGCTATTACATGTAGTATGCCGTTGTGAGGCCGGTTGGACGTACTGCCAAATTCTCTAAAACAAAGTTGGAGGTGGCTTATGGTAGAGAAATTAACATTCAATTCTCTGTCAACAGCTCTGGTGGACAATCCTGCAGTCAGTATCCCAACATTTCAAACATCTGTGGCATTGTGTTGTGTGACAGAACTGCACATTTTAGAGTGGCTTTTTATTTTCCCCCAGCACAAGGTGCACTTGTGTATTGATCATGATGTTTAATCTGCTTCTTGATCTGCCACACCTATCAGGTGGATGGATTATCTTGGCAAAATAGAAATGCTCACTAACAAGGATGTAAACAAATTTGCACACATTTCAGATAAGCTTTTTGAACGTATGGAAAATGTCTGTTTTTCTTCAGAATATATTCAACATCATCATGAGAGTTAAAAACAACAACAACAAAAAGGAAATGAAAAAGATGCCTTTTGACCAGATGACTGAACTAATATTACATGGTAACACTTGAAAATAAATAAATATAATCCCCATCCGGCTTCAGTACAGAGACCATCTCCGTGTTACTGGCACTGACATGAAGCTCAATGTTGCTCATCTTGGTCACCCTCTTCAGTGGTCTTGAAGTACAGGTAAAGTGGTGATGATGCCTGTCAGTAGCTTCAGCAGCACTACGACAATGATGATGAAAGCCTCTCAGAGGAGAGGCTCCGATGGTGAGGCAGACAGAGACGGTGAAGAACAGGTGTTCACTTTCAGAGGAGACGTTATTAGAGAACATAATTCTCATGAACACAGCTGTAGTTCCCTTGGTGGGAGTCATCTGAAGCAGTGGAAGGCTGCAGAGATATTGACAGCTGGCTGGGTCTGGGTCTGGGTCTTGGTTCTGTTGGAGCCGGTGAACGTGAGGAGGATGGAGCCTCCTGGGTACTTTGGCTGATTTTAGCAGGTGATGTTTAAGCTGTGACCCTTGAATACCTTTGGCCGCTGGTGGCCCTTACAAATTCCTCCCATTGAGTCAGTCAGGGAGAAATTTGGCTGGAGTAGGAGCTCTGAGCAGATCACTTTTAAAGAATGTCAATAAATATGCCTCTTCTGTTATACTCCCTTAGTGCAGGATTCAGAACCATCCAGTAACATCCCCAAATCTAAACCCTTCAGTTCAGTTTCCAGTTTCCTGCAGTAGAGCCACAACTCAGCTCTTTGCACACCACATCTCCAACTTCATCCTCCACGTAGAGAGGAGTCTTCCACTCTCCCTGGTAGTACCATTCTCCTAACCTCTCATCAGATTCATATCATCATCAGGCTGTGAGCAGGTGAGTCCAACAGCATTACCAGGTAGGCATGTGTTATTCTTTCTGTCTGAGAAGTCCCAGTCCAAGAGAAGGGACATTGCCTTTACAGTGGAACTCTTCATTCCAGGTTGGAACTTCACCTTCTCCACAGCCAAGCTTCCTGCAGTTTACCTCTGCATCCTGCTGGTTAAAGTCAGCTTCACTCGCTGATGCCCAGGACTGGGCTTCACCTCTACTCTCCCATAGCAGGGACCACATCCATCGACAAGCCGCACAGGCTCAGAACAGATACATTAGCGTAATATCCAAATATTACAGATATCAGGTCCTTTGGCTCTAAGTCAACACTCTCTGAGAGAATACTCTTCTCCTGAGAAACCAACTATTTTGACTCCTCTTCTTCTCTTTCCAAGTTAGATCCTATAGGTGCAGCTAGATCATTCCCACAACCCAACTCTCTACATAGAAGAGATGGTCCAATTCCCCAGTCTGACTGGGAGTGGTAGACTGATGCTTTGAGCCTGGCGATCAAGGAGAAAGAGAGAGAAACAACAAAGGATTTTAGAATATCTTACAATATCAAAACATATCTCACCAACACAAGAGTACAGTGCTATCGGAAAGTATTCAGACCCCTTGACCACATTTTGTTACGTTACAACATTTATTCTAAAATGTATAAAAAAAATAATAATCCTCATCAATATACACATAATACAACATAATGACAATACCAAAACAGGCTTTCAGAATTTTTTGAAATGTACTGTATATAAAAAAATTTATACAATTTTACATACGATTTCAGACCCTTTTACTCCGTACTTTGTTGAAGCACCTTTGGCAGCGACTTTAGCCTTGAGTCTTCTTGGGTATGACGCTACAAGCTTGGCACACCTGTATTTGGGGAGTTTCTCCCATTCTTCTCTGCAGATCCTCTCAAGCTCTGTCAGGTTGGATGGGAATGTTGCTGCAGAGATATTTTCAAGTCTTTCCAGAGATGCTCAATCGGGTTCAAGTCTGGGCTCTTGCTGGGCCACTCAAGGACATTCAGAGACATGTCCAGAAGCAACTCCTGCATTGCCTTGGCTGGGTGCTTAGATTTGTTGTCCTGTTGGAAGGTGAACCTTCACCCCAGACTGAGGTCCTGAGCGCTCTGGAGCAGGTTTTCATCAATAATATTTCTGTACTTTGCTCTCTTCATCTTTGCCTCGATCCTGACTTGTCTCCCAGACCCTGCTGCTGAAAAACATCCCCAAAGCATGATGCTGCCACCACTGTTCTTCACTCTAGGGATGGTGACAGGTTTCCTCCAGACATGACATTTGGCATTCAGGCCAAAGAGTTCAATCTTGGTTTGATCAGAACAGAGAATCTCGTTTCTCATGATCTGAGAGTCCTTTACGTGCCTTTTTGGCAAACACCAGGCAGGCTGTCATGTGCATTTTATTGAGGAGTGGCTTCTGTTTGGCAATGCTATCATAAAGGCCTTATTGGTGGAATACTGCAGAGATGGTTGTCCTTCTGGAAGGTTCTCCCATCTCCACAGAAGAACTCTGGAGCTCTGTCAGAGTGACCATCAGGTTATTGGTCACCTCACTGACCAAGGCCCTTCTCCCCCGATTGCTCAGAATTGGCATGCCGGTCAGCTCTAGGAAGAGTCTTGGTGGTTCCAAACATCTTCCATTAACTTCTTATGAGCAGGTGGGATGGTAGCGTCCCACCTGGCCAACATCCGGTGAAATTGCAGAGCGCGAAATTCAAAAATACCAAATTCAAATATTTAACATTCTTGAAAATATATGTGTTGTACATCAAAATAAAGCTTAACTTCTTGTTAATCCAGCCGCTGTGTCAGATTTCAAAAAGGCTTTACGGCGAAAGCAAACCATGCGATTATCTGAGGACAGCGCCCCGCATACAAACACATGAAAATCATATTTCAACCAGGCAGGTGCGCCACAAAAGTCAGAAATAGCGATATAATTAATGCCTTACCTTTGAAGATCTTCTTCTGTTGGCACTCCAAAATGCCCCAGAAACATCACAAATGGTCCTTTTGTTGGATAATATCCTTCTTTATGTCCCAAAAATGTCAATTTATTTGGCGCGTTTGATTCAGAAATACACCGGTTTCAACTCGCCCAACATGCCTACAAAGTATCTAATAAGTTACCTGTAAACTTGGTCCAAACATTTCAAACAACATTCCTAATCCAACCTCAGGTACACTAAAACATAAATAATCAATATAATTTAAGACGGAATAAACTGTTTCTAATACTGGAAAAAAACAACGTGAAGGGCGTTCCAATTCACGCGCACCAAAACAGTACAGTCCACCTGGAGTGACACTTACAATGAATAGCACTACTTCTTCATTTCTCAAAAGAAAAACATCAAACAACTTCTAAATACTGTTGACATCTAGTGGAAGCCATAGGAACTGCAATCAGGTTCCTCATAAATAGGGTATCCCATAGAAACCTATTGGAAAATCCTATGACCTCAAATTATTTTTCCCCTGGATGGTTTGTCCTCGGGGTTTCACCTGCCATATCAGTTCTGTTATACTCACAGACATTATTTTAACAGTTTTAGGAACTTTAGAGTGTTTTCTATCCATATCCATATGCATATCCTAGCTTCTGGGCCTGAGTAACAGGCAGTTTACTTTGGGCACGCTTTTCATCTGGAGGTGAAAATACTGCCCCCTACCCAAGAGAGGTTAAGAATAATGCAGGTCACTGTGTTCTTTGGTCCTTTAGTGCTGCAGAAGTTTTTTGGTACCCTTCCCCAGATCTGTGCCTCGACACAATCCTGTCTTGGACCTCTACGGATAATTCCTTCGACCTCATGACTTGGTTTTTGCTCTGACATGCGCTGTCAACTGTGCGACCTTAAATAAACAGGTGTGTGCTTTTCCAAATCATGTCCAATTGAATTTACCACAGGTGGAGTCCAATCAAGTTGTAAAAACATCTGAAGGACTATCAATGGAAACAGGATGCACCTGAGCTCAATTTAGAGTTTCATAGCAAATACTGAATACTTATACATATGTAAATAAGGAATTTCTGTCTTTTAATTTTTAATACATTTGCAAAATGTAAAAAAAAACAGTTCACTTTGTCACTGTGGATTATTGCGTGTAGATTGATGAGGACATTTTAAAATATGTCTGTAGCCTAACAAAATATGGAAAAAGGGGTCTGAATACTTTCCGGATGCACTGTACATATCTACCTAAATGACCTTGTACCCCTGCAAATTGACTCAGTACTGTACCCTGTGTATATAGCCAAGTGATTGTTAATCATTGTGTTTTTTCCTTGTGTTATTATCTTTCTATTGATTTTGTATTTCTCTCTCTGCATTGTTGGGAATGGCCCATAAGTAAGCATTTCACTGTTAGTCTACACCTGTTGTTGACGAAGCATGTGGCAAATACAATTTGATTTGATTTGACCACCGCCATGGGATTGGGCAGGCCACAGAGCACTTATAAATACATGAGAATTAATTGAGCTTCTCAAGTGCCACTTCTGGCTTGTGATTTCAGAATGGCACTGGCTCCCTAGAGCTTAGCTGTCTCTAGCTGCTTTACCTTTTGATCCAGTTTTCTCGCTCATTCTTTTCCTCTCCACTCCACTGGATTCCCTTCTTGTAAAAAAAAAGTCAAATTAATTTCAGGCCTCAATGAAACGAAATGACTTTTCAAACAGAGAAAAGTGTCTCTTTAGTTTGGGGCTGATGCAGTTTGTATTTAACGAGACATCTGCAGAGAGAGAGCGAGAGAGAGAGCGAGAGACAGAGAGAGTGAGAGAACGCGAGAGAACGCGAGAGAGCGCGAGAGAGCGCGCGAGAGAGACAGAGAGAGGGAGAGAGAAAGGGAGAGAGCTCATGGGCTCCTGACTTCTTGTGTAAAGAAATTTGGGATAAACTTTGATAAATGTGGATTATTTTCGCAAGCACTTATACATGATACTACACTCTATATCTAAACTTTCTTTTCAAATTCTAAACCTACAATTTTGATTTTGGACAAAATTACCTGGAAGGATTCTTACTACCAAGGACTATCAAGAGAAAACGTATATAGCAAACCAAAACCTGCAGAAGAAACATAGCAGAGACCTGGAAATACCATCCAACCCAAAACTAAGTGAGTAATGTTCAGTCTTCACTTCTGAAGCCAAAAAGTTAATAACAATATTCTCTAGGAAATGTTGTAATATAAAGCTAAGTAAAAAATGCTACTAAGCTAACAAGCTGATAGGACGGATCACACCCGGATGCAACTTCAATTAGCACTTAAGTGTGAAGTTACATGTGTGAAAACTCTTGAGCCCATCAATGGCTGGAGAGTTTCACAGCCTCACCCACTCAAATGCAGAGGCCTTTGAACATCCCTGCTCCATGGCTTCCCCATGTGCAGAGGTCACCACAGTACAGTACCCCTTGCATATAAAAAAAATGACACTGCATGCAATAAGTACAAAAAATATGCTCCTCAAGAAAAATCCAGAGTCATTATTTGCTGACTACTACAAAGAGGGGAATGTAAGGAAATTCATTTTCCACACAGGCCATCTCCTGGCATCTCACAGTGCTGTAAGAGCATACTAGCCCTAAGTCAAGAGAGAGAGAGAGAGTATTGTTCCAGGGCGGAAACTCAGAACACTAGACATTGATGAAATTGAAACAACCTCTGTCAACATGTATAAGTCTGGAACAGTAATGGTACAGGACATCCTCATGCAGTTTCAGCAGGACTTTTAAAGAATCAATGATAGAGCACAGCAGGAAAAGCTCTCTCATGGTGATGACTCCCACATCCTGAGTGAGTCTGATCACACCTCATCCTCAAACTTCCCTGCAGACGAGCATCCCCAAGAGGAAGAGTCACTCATTCATCACTGAACTGACCAGGTCTCACAACTGTACCCGTTTCCTTGCAGTCCCAAAACTGCACTGCTCATTGTTAAGAGAGATAAATTCAGATAGCTGGAGAGCGAGATGGTGGTGCTCAGAGAGTTAGTGCACACAGAACAGAGAACAGAACAGACCCACAATACAGTCCAGCACAACAACACCCCCCCCCCCCAACAAGACCCAGAGGGCAGAAGGTATAGAGCTGGGTACACTCTGGACTGAGGTGAGAGAACTCAAGCAAGAGAGAGAGAGAGAGGCATACATGGCACAGCTAACAGAGGAACACAAGCCCAGCTAACAGAGGACCACACAGCCCAGCTAACAGAGGACCACACAGCCCAGCTAACAGAGGAACACAGCCCAGCTAACAGAAGAACACACAGCCCAGCTAACAGAGGAACACACAGCCCAGCTAACAGAGGAACACACAGCCCAGCTAACAGAGGAACACACAGCCCAGCTAACAGAGGACCACACAGCCCAGCTAACAGAGGACCACACAGCTAACAGAGGACCACACAGCCCAGCTAACAGAGGAACACACAGCCCTGCTAACTGCACTGAAGGAGGAGGTTAGAAAGCTGAGCTGTAACAGAAAGCAGGACACTCCCGAGACAATTCAGCAGAACAGACCACCTCAGACCCAGAACACAACCTCAATACCACAATGGGACAGACAACACAGGACCCATCGACCCAACAGACCCCACCCCTTTCCTAACAACCCCCCTGTCAACTCCCCATAAGCCCTCATGACAACCCCCCACACATCCACCGAGGACACACAAAAAAAGCCAAAGATTGTGCTCCTCATTGACTCAAATGAGAAATAAACTTCTTCCCCCCATCACAAAGTGGCTAAACTCTGGTAAACAAACACTTGAAATGCCCTGGAAACGTTGTTAGGAGGACAGACTAAGGTCTCCCAGCCACATCATAATCCACATGGGCACATTCAACCATAGAGCCCAGCAGGAAAGGATGGCCACAGCACTCAAGGGAGTGATTGAAAAAGCTTCTTCCACTTTCCCTGAACGACCAAGTGTTCATCTCCACCCTGCTACCACACAGCGGGTGAACGCAAGCATTTTCCGGGACTGTGCCTCAAAACCTAATGTGTACCTGGCCCACCACTACACCCTGGACTTGAACAGCCTTTTACGACCAGATTCACTTCTTCAAGGCAGCAGTCCTAACTTTCGCAAGGGCCCTGAAGGACGACACCCTCAACCGCAGCCCTAGCACCTCACACAGGAGTAACAGAGCAACGGACACGCGCCTCCCAGACCAGCGAGACCCCCTCCCAAACCTCCTCCCAGCCCAGCGAGACCCCCTCCCAGACCCCTTCCCAGACCCCCTCCCAGACCCCCTCTCAGCCCAGCGAGACCCCCTCCCAGACCAGCGACAACCCCTCCCAAACCCCCTCCCAGACCCCCTCCCAGACCCCCTCTCAGCCCAGCGAGACCCCCTCCCAGACCAGCGAGACCCCCTCCCAGACCCCCTCCCAGACCCCCTCCCAGACCACCTCCCAGACCAGCAAGACCCCCTCCCAGACCCCCTCCCAGACCAGCGAGACACCCTCCCAGACCTGCAAGACCCCCTCCTGAAGGACCTGCACTGAGAGAACCTACACCAAGAAGATCTACACTCAGACCACAGCATCACCAGCCACATCCCCACCCCCACCCCAACCAGCCGAGAACCCCCCAAACAAACCCTGGCCACACCCTATATAGCCCCCATCAGATCAGAGCTATGACCCTTCTGCCCCCCCCCCCCCCCCCCCCCCCCCATGCTCCCCGCCCCTGCAGCAAGGACCTTTGGCCAAAAGAGCAGGAACCCACACTTTCTCAAATCAATTGGAAATACAGATATTGTCATGCTAGAAACATGAAACAGAGGAGATGGACCCACTGGTTGCCCTCTAAGCTACATAGAGCTGGTAGTCCCATCCACCAAACTACCAGGTGTGAAACAGGGAAGAGACTCAGGGGGTATGCTAATTTGGTATAGAGCAGATCTAACTCTATTAAATTAGCAAAAACCGGTACATTTTATATCTGGCTATAAATTAATGAGGAAATTATTTCAACAGAGAAAGATTTCCACGTTTGCTACCTACAGTTGAAGTCGAATGTTTACATACACCTTAGCCAAGTACATTTAAACTCAGTTTTCCACAATTCCTGACATTTATATCTAGTAAAAATTCCCTGTCTTAGGTCAGTTAGGATCACCACTTTATTTTAAGAATGTGAACTGTCAGAATAATAATAGAGAGAATGATTTATTTCAGCTTTTATTTCTTTCATCACCTTCCCAGTGGGTCAGAAGTTTACATACACTCAAATAGTATTTGGGAGCATTGCCTTTAAATAGATTAACTTCGGTCAAATGTTTTGGGTAGCCTTCCACAAGCTTCCCACAATAAGTTGGGTGAATTTTGGCCCATTCCTACTGACAGAGTTGGTGTAACTGAGTGAGGTTTGTAGGCCTCCTTGCTCGCACATACTTTTTCAGTTCTGCCCACAACTTTTCTATGGGATTGAGGACAGGGCTTTGTGATGGCCACTCCAATACCTTGACTTTGTTGTCCTTAAGCCATTTTGTCACAACTTTGGAAGTATGCTTGGGGTCATTGACCGCTTGGAAGACCCATTTGCGACCAAGCTTTAACTTCCTGACTGATGTCTTGAGATGTTGCTTCAATATATCCACATAATTTTCCTACCTCATGATGCCATCTATTTTGTTAAGTGCACCAGTCCCTCCTGCAATAAAGCACCACCACAACATGATGCTGCCACCCCATGCTTCACGGTTGGGATGGTGTTCTTCGGCTTGCAAACCTCTTCTTTTTTACTCCAAACATAATGATGGTCATTATGGCCAAATAGTTATATTTTTGTTTCATCAGACCAGAGGACATTTTTCCAAAAATGATGATCTTTGTCACCATGTGCAATTGCAAACCTTAGTCTGTTTTTTTATGGCGGTTTTGGAGCAGTGCCTTCTTCCTTGCTGAGTGGCCTTTCAGGTTATGTCGATATAGGACTCGTTTTACTGTGGATATAGATACTTTTGTACCTGTTTCCTCCAGCATCTTCAGAAGGTCCTTTGCTGTTGTTCTGGGATTTGCACTTTCCGCACCAAAGTACGTTCATGTCTAGGAGACAGAACACTCCTTCCTGAGCGGTATGACGACTGCATGGTACCATGGTGTTTATACGTGCACACTATTGTTTGTACAGATGAGCGTGGTACCTACAGGAGTTTGGAAATTGCTCCCAAGGATGAACCAGACTTGTGGAGGTCTACAATTTTTTTCTGAGATCTTGGCTGATTTCTTTTGATTTTCCCATGATGTCAAGCAAAGAGGCACTGAGTTTGAAGGTTGGCCTTGAAATACATCCACAGGTACACCTCCAATTGACTCAAATGATGTCAATTAGCCTATCAGAAGCTTCTAAAGCATGACATCATTTTCTGGAATTTTGCAAGTTGTTTAAAGGCACAGTCAACTTGTCATTGTAAATAAGAATTTATTCTTAACTGACTTGCCAAGTTAAATAAATGTTTAAAAAAGGCTTTGAGGGGACTCTTGCAGTAGGTACACAAACAGCTCACTACTTGGCAGAGGTACTATAGAATAATTTATCACTGACCTCAACCCAGAGTCTCTCAAAGTGTTCACGGTCAGCCCACTGACAACCTTATCAGATCACAGCAAAATCACAGTCTACTTGAACAGAGCAATACTCACTCATGAGGCATCAAAGCCAAAGGAACTGCATAATATCTAAGAGATACTATAGATGGAAGGAAAGTAGCTTAGAAACCTATCAAATCTTTTGGGGGGGGCAACAACAAATTCAAGGTGTCAACTTGGCAGTAGAAAACCTGAACAGCATATTTGTCCTCTCAGCTTCCCTACCAAATCAAAACATTTCAATCAGACAACCTGAGAAAATTAACAACAATGACAAATGGATTGATGAAGATAGCAAAAGCCTAAGAAAGAAATTGAGAAACCTGTCCAACCAAAAACATAGAGAGAAAACCTGAGCCTACGCCTCCACTACAGGGAATGACTAAAACAACACAGAAATACACTATGGAAAAAGAAGGAACAGCACGTCAGAAAACAGATCAATGTAATTGAAGAATCCATAGACTCTAACCACTCCTGGGAAAATTGGAACACAATAAACAATCAACAACACGAAGAGTTTCTATTCTAAACAGAGATGTACGGATGAATCACTACTCCAATCATTTTGGCTCTATAACAAACAGAAAAAACATATTCATGATCAATTACACATCTTAGAATCAGCTATGAAAGACTACCAGAACCATCTGGATTCTCCAATTACATTGAATTAACTACAGGACAAAATACAAACAAAAAAGGCCTGTGGTGCAAGCATTTCACGCTATTCGGCGCATGTAACAAATAACATTTGATTTGTGTTGATGGCATCCTAAATTAAATGTTTAAATATACAGATCTGATTTTGTTTTTATGTAACCTTTATTTAACTTTAGGGGTGATCAGGGGTGGCTCCAATTATTGGGGAACATGCTCAGCTCTAGCATGTTCCCCAATAATTGGAGCCACCCCTGATCACCCCTAAAGTTAAATAAAGGTTATATAAAAACAAAATCAGCTCAATGTAATTGAAGAATCCATAGAATCAAACCAATTCTGGGAAAATTGCAAAACAAACAACAAAACAAGAAATTATCTATCTGAAACGGAGATGTAGGGATAAACCACTTCTCCAATCTTTTTGACTCTATAACAAAGAATAAACTGCAAAAACACGATCAAATACACATTTTAGAATCAACTACTAAAGACTACCAGAACCCACTGAATTCTCCAATTACATTGAATGAACTACAGGAAAGAATACAAACCCTCCAACCCAAAAAGGCCTGTGGGGTTGATGGTATCCTAAATGAAATAATAAAACATACAGACCACAAATTCCAATTGGCTATACTCCCCAATATTTGGAGCCAAGGACTTATCACCCCAATCCACAAAAGTGGAGACAAATTTGACCCCAATAACTACTGTGGGATATGCGTCAACAGCAACCTTGGAAAAATTATCTGCATTATCATTAACAGTAGACTTGTACATTTCCACAGTGCAAATGTCAAATTGGCTATTTACCAAATTACCGTATGACAGACCACGTATTCACCCTGCACACCCTAATTGACAAGCAAACAAACCAAAACAAAGGCAAAGTCTTCTTATGCTTTGTTGATTTCAAAAAAATGTTATGACCCAATTTGGCATGAGGGTCTGCTATACAAATTGATGGAAAGTTGTGTTGGTGAAAAAACATACGACATTATAAAATCCATGAACACAAACAAGAAGTGTGCGGTTAGCATTGGCATACAACACAGACATTTCTTTCCACAGGGTTGTGGGGTGAGACAGGGATGCAGTTTGAGCCCCACCCTCTTCAACGTATATATCAACAAATTGGAGAGGGCACTAGTACAGTCTGCAGGACCTGGCCTCACTCTACTAGAATCTGAAATCAATTGTCTACTGTTTGCTGATGATCTGGTGCTTCTGTCCTCAACCAAGGAGGGCCTACAGCAGCACCTGCACAGATTTTGCCAGACCTGGGCCCTGCCAGACCTGGGCCCTGCCAGACCTGGGCCCTGCCAGACCTGGGCCCTTTACCTGACAGTAAATCTCAGTAAGACCAAAAAAAAGGTGTTCCAAAAAAAGGTGCAGTCGCCATGACCACAAATACAAATTCCATCTAGACATCGTTGCCCTAGAGCACACAACAAAACACTGTACATACCTCGGCCTAAACATCAGCGCTGCAGGTCACTTCCACAAAGTTGTCAATGATCTGAAAGACAAGGCAAGAAGGGCCTTCTACGCTATCAAAGGGAACATAAAATGAAATGTCCCTATTTGGAGCTGGCTAAAAAGACTTATAGAACCCATTGCCCTTTATTGTTGTGAGGTCTGGGGTCCGCTCACCAACTAAGAAATCACAACATGGGAGAAACAACAAAATGAGATTCTGCATGCAGAATTCTGCAACAATATCCTCCATGTACAACGTAACACAACAAATAATGCATGTAGAGCAGAATTAGGCGGATACCCGCTACTGATCAAAATCCAGAAATAAAAAAGGAAGCGATTTGCAAACCTTCCATAACAAAGACATCATCTACAGAGAGATGAACTTAGAGACAGGGATGCAGCAAGCTGGTCCTGGGGCTCTGTTCACAAACACAAACAGAGCCCACCGAGCCCCATGACAGCAACACAATTAGAACCAACCAAATAATGAGAAAACTACAAGATAATTACTTGACAGATTAGAAACAATTTATACAAAAACTGAGCAAACTAGAATGCTATTTGGCCCTAAACATAAAATACACAGTGACAGAATACCTGACCACTGTGACTGACCCAAAATGAAGGAAAGCTTTGACTATGTACAGACTCAGTGAGCGTAGCCTTGTTAGTGAGAGGCCATCATAGGCAGATCTGGCATTCAAGAGAAGACAGGCTATGTGCACACTGCCCACAAAATGAGGTGGAAACTGAACTGCATTTCCTAACCTCCTGCCAAATGTATGCCCCTATTAGAGACACATATTTCCCTCAGAGTATACGGATCCACAAATAATTCAAAAAAAAATACAATGTTGATTCACTGGGTGAAATACCACAGCGTGTCATCACAGCAGCAAGATTTGTGACCTGTTGCCACAAGAAAAGGGCAACCAGTGAAGAAACAAACACCATTAATTTGTTTATTTATTTTCCCTTTTGTAAGTTAACTATTTGAACATGGTTACAACACTGTATATAGCCATAATATGACATTTTAAAATGTCTCTATTTCCTTGGAACTTTTGTGAGTGTAATGTTTACTGTTCATTTTATTTTTGATTATTATCTATTTCAATTGCTTTGGCAATGTAAACATACGTTTCCCATGCAAATAAAGCCAATAAAGCCAATAAAGCTGATTCTCGCCCAAGAGGCGAAAGTACATTGCAGTTGTATGGAAGAGAAGGAGGAAAAGTAATGTGAGGAATGATCAATCCATTGTGTCATGTGTCACTGCATTGTCCTTCCAATATTGGATTTCTACTCAAGTTTCCTCTACCTATAGTCCAGAAGGGTATTTTCAATCAATCAATGTATATTAGTTACATCAAATCAAATCACATTTTATTCGTCACATGCTTGGTAAACAACAGACTAACAGTGACATGCTTCTGGCAACAATGCAGGGAGAAAAGAAAATAGAGAAAGAAAATGGAGAAATAATAATAACGTAAAACACGTAATAATAAATACACAATGAGTGTCGATAACTTGGCTATATACAAGGGGTACCAGTACTCAGTCGATGTGCTGAGGTACGAGGTCATTGAGGTAGATATGTACAGACAACTAGGAATAAAGTGGCAGATAATAAACAGTAGCAGCAGCGACGTGTAGGATGAATCAAAAAGGGTTAATGCAGATAGTCCGGGTAGCTATTGGCTCACAGTCTTATGGCTTCAGGGTAGAGTCTGTTCAGGGTCCTGTTGGTTCCAGACTTGGTGCACCGGTTGATGTGCGGTAGCAGAGAGAAGAAGTCTATTGCTTGGGTGGCTGGAGCCTTTGACAATTTTCAGGGTCTTCCTCTAACACACGCCTGGTATAGAGGTCCTGAATGGCAGAGGGCTTGGCCCCAGTGATGTACTGGCACAGTATGTATTACTCTCTGTAGTGCCTTGGGGTCGGATGTCAAGAAGTCACCATGCCAAGCGGTGCACAGAATACAACAGGTGTAAAACAGTACAGTGAAATGCTTACTTGCAAGCTCTTTTCCCAATAATGCAGTTATTCAATAATAATAATAATTATTATTATTATTCAATTGATTTATTCAATATCAAGGGTAAGAGGAACAATTCTACAGTAAAAACAGGAGAATGTAAGGGAACGGTGATTAAAGGTTGAATCTGGTATAACATTTGATTGTTGAAGGGGAACATATGAGAGGTTTCCATCAGTGGAGGCTAGTGGGAGGAGCCATATGTTTTATACTGTTCCATTTGTTCCCTTCCAGCCAATGATCCCATCCTCCTATAGCTCCTCCCCCCAGCCTCCACTGGTTTCCATCTATAAGGGATGAGTGAGGCAGATCATGAATGCCAAAAGTCAATGTCAAGAGCTGTCATCAAGGCAAAGGGTGGCTACTTTGAAGAATCTCAAATTTAAAATGTATTTTGATTTGTTTAACACTTTTTTTGGTTACTACAATGTTCCATATGTGTTATTTCATAGTGTTGATGTCTTCACTATTATTCTACAATGTAGAAAATAGTAAAAAATAAGGCTACCTGGGGCGGCAGGGAGCCTAGTGGTTAGAGCGTTGGACTAGTAAGGTTGCGAGATCAAATCCCAGAGCTGACAAGGTAAAAATCTGTTTTTCTGCCCCTGAACAATGCACCCACTGTTCCTAGGCCGTCATTGAAAATAAGAATTTGTTCTTAACTGACTTGCCTAGTTAAATAAAGGTAATATTAAATAAAAATAACAGTCTAAACATTTTTTTAATAAAGGTGAAATAAATAAATAATATATTTTTTAAAAATACAAAAGGGTGAACATTCTCCTGACACAGTTCTCCATTACATTACATGTATTATCCTACTGCGTCTATATCAACGGTTATTAATATTAGAGCTTATGAAACCAAACTATCTTGATTGTAGTCGAAGACTGATTTTCAACAGGTATGATGACGCCACCCGGCTAAGATTGAAAGACATTCGAAACTGTACAGAAGAGGACCAAAAAACCAACCTGTTTCAAAAACCGACCTGTATTGTGGGTGGACAATTGGGCTGCATTATCCACAGGAACAGCTGTTTTTAAAGAGCTCTTTGTGTTGCTTCTGATGTGTTTGTTTGATGTGGGAGAAGTACATCCCAGAGCAGTCAATGGAAGAAGTACCTATTTTCCAGTCAGATATCAGAGTGGGACACGTAGACAGGGTTAATAGACTAGACTCTGAACACAGGAAGAAAGACAGAGGAAGAAATTGGCATTTGAGACGTGGCAGTTGAAGAAACAGGCATTTGACCTTTTCCTGCTTTTAAGCTTTCCTCACAATCCTCTCTCTCGCACACACCTTCTGTCTCTATCGAATGTAGCCTACTCATTTCTGACTTCAGAGTGAGACCCATACAGTCTGTAAAACCCAGTCTCTGAACACAGAGGAAGAAAGACATTTGAAAAGAGGCAGATGATATCTTCTTGTTGCCTAACTTTTGACTTCATCTCTGTCCCCTCGAATATAGCCTACGATATGGCTAGATATATTGAAGTAAATAAACACATCCCAAAGTTGAAATGAAAAAAAAAATGTGCTCGGCGAAAAATTATTATATGGATAAAGAAATGAGAAGCTATATTTCCATGAAAACAGCATATTTGCCAATGTTGTGGCATCTTCCATAAGAGACATGCATTTTTTCTACATTGCAGTGGACATGGTGCAACATGGTGCAACCTCTGTTACATAGGCTGCTGGCAGGCATCAGCCTGCTGGCAGGCATCAGCCGCGGTACAGGAAAGCCAAATCAGCCGTTGCTCATGGTTCTCACAGGGGAACTGAAATTCTAGGGTATAATAACATCTCATGATGCACATCGTAAATCACATGTAACAACATCCGAATGCATCGAACACGAAACACCAATACAAATGTAACAACAGCACAACAAAATAGATAAACAAATTCCATAAATTTTTCTTTTGCGGATGCCTGTTCATTATTTATTTGTTTACCTTTATTTAACCAGGTAGGCTAGTTGAGAACAAGTTCTCATTTACAACTGCAACCTGGCCAAGATAAAGCAAAGCAGTGCGACAAAAACAACAACACATTATTGTCAGACTGTAACGTGTTGTGTTACAGGCCAACATTCACCCGGGCATTAACTTCTGACCCCTAAAAACTAACTCTGACAGCTGTATGGAAGAACATACAGAACATACTGTATATATTTTAACTGCCTCTGAGTTTCTCTCTCTCGCTGTGAGTGCCCTAGCCTGGTCTATGGAATGATGTCATCATATTCTCTCTCTCTCTCTCTCTCTCTCTCTCTCTCTCTCTCTCTCTCTCTCTCTCTCTCTCTCTCTCTCTCTCTCTCTCTCTCTCTCTCTCTCTCTCTCTCTCTCTTCAAAGGGCATTATTGGCATGGGAAAAATATGTTAACATTGCCAAAGCAAGTGAAGTAGATAATTTCACTTTTGTATATTATCTCTCTCTCTCTCTCTCTCTCTATCTCTAATTTTCTCTCTCTTTCCCTTTCATCTCTCTCTCTCTCTACTCTGTTAATACTGCCATTAAAACATTGTGTAGTAATGGGGCTGACGCAGGAGAAAAACAATAGTTTAATTGGAGAGGAGAAACTGCCAATTTGTTTGTGTACCGTGTGTGTTTGTGCACGCGCATTTTCCTAGCTTTCCTGTCATCTCCTAATCTTTCTTTGTTCTCATGCTCCAAGAAAGGAAGGGAGAAAGAGAAACTGCCGAATTTGTCGGGAGAGTGGAGAAATCTTTTGGCAGTGTCATTTATTTTTAAGTAATCAACTTTACAGCTTTAACAGATGTGGCTGCGTAGGTATTCTGCTAACTTTGGCCACTCTCTCCGCAATGATAATATTTGGCAAGAGATGACAGACAGACAGTTTAGAAGTTGGAAGATTGTCAAACAGTATTAATGCTTTATGATCAATGCAAAGCATCCCTGATGGACCCCAGTGCGTTCTCTCTCTCTCTCTCTCTCTCTCTCTCTCTCTCTCTGTCTCTCTGTCTCTCTGTCTCTCTCTCTCTCTCTCTCTCTGTCTCTGTCTCTGTCTCTCTGTCTCTCTGTCTCTCTCTCTCTCTCTCTCTCTCTGTCTCTCTCTCTCTCTCTCTCTGTCTCTGTCTCTGTCTCTCTCTCTGTCTCTGTCTCTCTCTCTCTCTCTATCTCTCTCTCGGCATGTTCTAATGGAAGCCTCTCCTCTGGAGTTATGGTTGCAACACAAATGGCACCCTATTCCATGTATAGTGCACTACAGAACCCATAGGGCCCTGGTCAAAAGTAGTGCACTATTGAAGGAATAGGGTGCCATTTGGGATGTTACCTACAGTAAGTAAATCAGGGAGGAATGCTCCCCTTATGGGTGTTTAATCCAGAACAGCATGTATTTAGGCCAGAGTTGCTGCCATATGACTGATACTGTATAACACTGCATGTTATATGCTTTTTGATGGGGTTTACTTGTTTATCGTAAAACGCCTCAGTGACTACGTCTGCATACCGAATGGCCAGGGCCCATATCGTGCACTGTATAGTGATTCAGACTATGGCTCTGATTGTCCAGAAACCAGGGAAATCAACACAATTCCTTCCTCAAAAGGATTTGTCATTGCAGAGTTTTGTTTATCTAAAGTTTAATACATTTAGGTTTGTCACCTTGAGGCCATAATGAGCAACTTAGAATGAGATATATATTTTAGTTAAATTCATTATGGAAACTCACAAAGCATAAATTCTAATTGACTTACGTATAAAATCTAGCTCTTGAGATCGATCGCTATACATCGTAATTATTATACAATGAATAATACATCTCAACGAGCAATAAGATTAATTCAGATTCTCATTAAACGTTTCACTCTTCTTCCTACAGTTTACTCAAATGGAGAATCAATCTATGGGTATCTAATGTGACATTACATTCCAGTAGGCCTAATAAACGTAAACGTATGACTATAACTAGTGTTCACTGAAGGAGCGAAACGAGGTACAACATACTACGGGGCGTTACAATCTCGTGACTTCAGTTGAAGTATCTACAATCACGCCTGACAAGGCCAATGAAATCCACCTTCCACGGGTGATAAGCATAAGGCTCGGATTCATTCCTTCATTTTAATACCACTCTTCATGTTGTTGATGTTGTACCTCGTTTCCCTCCTTCAGGAAACAATAGTTATAGTCATAATGTTACGTTCCCTTTTCAGTCAGTCAACTTCGGTAAAACATACTATTAGGAAATATAATCATGTCCCAAGCCTACCCCAACGGGTACTAAATGAAAACGGCTCATGGCCGCCTAGACCTGATCCCGCAACATGCGGCAGTCTGGGTATTGCTGCCTAGTGACAATCCCCTGTCACAGCCATAAGCACACTGGGTTCTATACTGGGAGCAGTGACATCCAAGTGATGAAACCTCATGAAAGTGTGTGGTGATGCCCAAACATATCTCAATATTCATCTGAACTGACTACCAGATAACGAACTGAGTACCAGATAACGAACTGAGTACCAGATAACGAACTGAGTACCAGATAACGAACTGAGTACCAGATAACGAACTGAGTACTAGATAACGAACTGAGAACCAGACAACGAACTGAGTACTAGATAACGAACTGACTACCAGATAACGAACTGAGTACCAGATAACGAACTGAGTACCAGATAATGAACTGAGTACCAGATAACGAACTGAGTACCAGATAACGAACTGAGTACCAGATAACGAACTGAGTACCAGATAACGAACTGAGTACCAGATAATGAACTGACTACCAGATAACGAACTGAGTACCAGATTCGACCCGAAAAGGGAAATAGCTCAAAAGTTAAGGACCTTTAGGACTTTCACATTTGGACACAACATCACCTTAGTGTCACCTGGGGCGAACTGTGTTCCAGATAACGCGTGAAGGTCCCCAAAAAAGTTTAGCGGAGGCCAAAGCCAAGAGCAGAGAGGTTTTGAAGGAAAGGACCTTCAGATCCATCAACTCCTAAGGCTCAAAGGTGGCTGCACACAGTGCCTCCAAAACCAGCCCCAAGTCCCATGTTGGCGCCACAGGTTTTGGAGACCAGTCTGAGATGACATATACCTTTCAGGGAACGAACAACCAGTGGCTGGGCCCTCGGTGAGGGTCCGTCAATTCCTTCATGACACGCACAAGATAGCGGCCGTGTACCCTTTTACCCTTTTAACGTGGAGAACCCTTTTAACGCCCCTGCTCTAAAAATCCCCCGTAGGAACATAATCCCTCACAGAGCACTGAAAATACATTTTTCTTGGCACCAGACATTTACACGCATATCTGCATTACTCGTTGCCATGGCACCCTGGGGGCAGCCTAGCTGGGCACTTAGCTTCAGCTAATTTTCTTTTTAATCACAATTGACTCCCAGTCATGAGCCACCTATGGGGAGGGGTACCCTCTTGTGGACAGAGAACGAATTGCCCAACTTATGAGTCGCACCCTGGAGAGATCGATATACCCCTTTAACCCTGTGAACACCATGGTCTGCTTGGTACCGAAGGGGCCTTCTTTGGGATCAGTGTCCCTTCCACGGGATGGTTCAGCTAACGTAGGCTAACGTGATTAGCATGAGGTTGTAAGTAGCAAGAACGTTTCCCAGGACATAGACATATCTGAGATTGGCAGAAATCTCAAATTCTTGTTAATCTAACTGCACTGTCCAATTTACAGTAGCAATTACAGTGAAATAACACCATGCTATTGTTTGGGAAGAATGCACAATTATGAACATGAAAAGTTATTATTAAACTAATTAGGCACATTTGGGCAGTCTTGATACAAACATTTTAACAGAAATGCAATAGTTCATTGGATCAGTCTATAACTTTGCGCATACACTGCTGCCATCTAGTGGAGAAAATCTCAATTGCAACTGGGCTGGAATAATACATGATGGCCTTTCTCCTACATTTCAAAGATGATGGTAGAAAAAAAATACAAAAGAACAGTTTGTTTTTTCTTTGTATTATCTTTTACCAGATCTATTGTGTTATATTTTCCTACATTCCTTTCACATTTCCACAAGATTCTAAGTGTTTCCTTTCAAATGGTACCAAGAATATGCATATCCTTGCTACAGGAAATTACATTTGGGTGTGTTATTTTAGGTGAAAATTGAAAAAAAAGGGCCAGATCATTAAGAGTTTTAAACATGGGCAAGATTCCAACACATGTTATGCTTCCATGTGACTGTAGAGCCTGCATGAAGCCCAGCCCCCTTTTGGTTGACTTGGTACCCCGTTTGCTGTAACAAAATGTGGGGGCGCTGTCATCACAGTAATATTTTTGTGAAGCAAAGCAGCTGCTCGGGGGCTACTTCCTCATTAGACGAGAAGCCCGTCCCTCTACTCCCTCCAACTCCAGGAATTGAAAATAGGAACGGAGTTTCCATATCATATTGCCTAGGAACACTAGTAAGCTTAATTCACCGGAAGCTATGCATGCTCCGGTGAATTAAGGCTCTTTAGTTTAAGCTAGTTATCCTCTTAAGGCCGCAGCATGGTCTACTTAGAATAACCAAGCGACCAGACGACTCCGGAATGCTGGCCTTCTTGGCAGAGTTCCTCTGTCCAGTGTCTGTGTTTTTTTGCCTTTCTTAATCTTCTCCTTTTATTGGCAAGTCTGAGATATGGATTTTTCACTGTTGACATTGAGATTGGTGTTTTGCAGGTACTATTTATTGAAGCTGCCACTTGAGGACTTGTGAAGCATCTGTTTCTCAAACTAGACACTCTAATGTACTTGTCCTCTTGCTCAGTTGTGCACCGGGGCCTCCCACCCCTCTTTCTATTCTGGTTAGAGCCAGTTTGCACTGTTCTGTGAAGTGAGTAGTACACAGCATTGCACCAGATCTTCAGATTCTTGGCAATTTCTCGCATGGAATAGCCTTCATTTCTCAGAACAAGAATAGACTGACGAGTTTCAGAAGAAAGTGCTTTGTTTCTGGCCATTTTGAGCCTGTAATTGAACAGAAAAATGCTGATGCTTCAGATACTCAACTAGTCTAAAGAAAGACAGTTTTATTGTTTCTTTAATCAGGGCAACAGTTTTCAGCTGTGCTAACATAATTGCAAAAGTGTTTTCTAATGATAAATTAACCTTTTAAAAATGATAAAGTTGGATTAGCTAACACAACGTGCCATTGGAACACAGGAGTGATGTTTACTGATAATGGGCCTCTGTACATCTATGTAGATATCCATTGAAAATCAGCTGTTTCCAGCTACAATAGTCATTTACAACATGAACAATGTCTGCACTGTATTTATGATCAATTTTATGTTATTTTAATAGACAAAAAATGTGCTTTTCTTTCAAAAACAAGGACATTTCTAGGTGACCCTAAACTTTTGAACGGTAGTGTAGATGTAAATGTACTTCCTGATATGTTAATGTTCTCTGCAGTATGATCCAACAGTGAATTATTGTACCTATAGAGCACATTATATTAATTTGGACATTTCATAAACCATAATGTACAGATGTAGAATCTTAATTTAATAAAGGTTTAATAAAATAAATAAATAAATTGAGCGAGTTTGCTTCAACAGGAAAGGTTGAAATTACAAACTTTAGAAACCGTTTTAAAACTAAAATACACCACAAGGAAATTATCAGCAACAAAAGGAGAGATTAAATTAAGATCCTACATCTGTATCACCAACATAGACAAGGTATAGTATTCCAAACTTCAACTGTAAAGTTGATTTGGATGTGATACTATGGTTCACAAATTTATAACAGATGTAGGTGTAGATAGATGCCAGAAGTAATCAAAAAGAGAAGGGGAGACTGTAGTGGATTGAAAACAGTCACTACAAACAGACACCCCTTTGCTATATATATATATATATATTTCTAACCAATTTATTTATGAATCTGTCTTAATAATTTATCTAAATTGTATATTCTATATGCATTTTAGCATTAGTAGTCCATCAGGCCAATAGATGGTGCTGTTGCACTGTGGTAGGAGGTACAGCAAGTTCTAGCCAAGCACTCGCACCCTTCTTCAGAATAAAGAAAGCGCCAGAACATTGCAGATGTAAACATGTGTCCGTTCTTTTTACCATTACAGGTATGTAGCAGAACTTCCAAACGTTCTAATATCGAAAGAATATGTAAGAACATGCTATGTAACAACTTGAATGACAAGAAGCTGGTTCAGGGTACGTTCCGGAACACACTTTACCAAGGCCTCAGTGAAAAATACACTAAAATCAGAGATGACCTCAAGAAATATACCTCTGATTGTAGTGTGACTGACGACTTAATCCTCGAGCAGATAACCCACTCAGCCAGTGAGGAAGCAGATAGACAGAAACGACTAGGTCGCAGTGCTAGGCACAAACCAGTAAATGTCAGCACAGCAACAAGGGGACAGTGAATATTATGACCAGTCTTTTCCCCCTACTCAGGTGGATTGGTGAAGTGAAAGCCGATCGCACAGTCATCCAGGAGTTGACCGCAACAGTGTCTGCACTGGCTAAAAACCTGGAGAAAAAAAATTAAACCTGCTGCAGGTGAGGACCAGGGGTACACACATCCCTCTGGAGGTCAGACAAGAGATGAGGCCCATAACCTATCCTCCAGAGCAAGAGAGGCACCAGGATGTTCCTCTCCATCACCATCCAGAGCAACGATGAAAGACATGGCCAACAACTAAGGGTAACTTTCAAGACTGTGTCCAGCAGGGAATTGAAAGCTCCCCTCACTGCTTCCATTGTGGACAAGAAGGACACAGAGATGTCGGCTGCCTAATGAGACAGACGTCGGGAAACAGGGTTCAGGTTACTGGCGAGGGACAGACAGTGACCGCTGCAAACAAAAATGTCCCCTACTCCAAATCAACTGTGTGAAAACAGCAACACGTCCACACACAAGAACATCGAAACACACTCAGCGTAAGACACCCAAGGTCAAACGCGTCGCACAGCTTATTGGCAATAGATGTATTGTCTCAAGCCTGTGTAATGGAGTCAAAGTTGAGATGTTGTTAGACAATGGGGCACAGTCTAGCATTGTAGGGAGTGCCTGGGTAGAGAACGCTTTGCCAAGTGTTGAGATCCAACCCCTTGAGACTTTCTTAACTGAAGGCCAGCTCCACGTGACTGCAGCAAATGGCACTACTGCCCCCTTTGATGGATGGATTGAAATGTCCCTGAAGCTTCTGAGTAGTGAACATGGGAAAATGACCACACATGTGCCTATGCTAGTTAGTAAAAGCTGTGGAGACTGTCCTCTAGTAGGCTTTAATGTCATAGAGGAACTCATCAGAGAAAACAGTGAACAGACTGATGGTGTCAATCTCAGTGCACTGCTGAGTGAGGTGATGAATGTAAAATAAAATGCTGTTGAAACCATGGTCTCTGCCATTAAAGTGATGGCCTGATGACTCCTTGCTGTCCCCAGTACACCTGGTGATGCTGCTGCTCCAGTGTCAACTGTTCTGCATGCGGCTATAGAAACCCTTATAGTGCCCTTATAGTTCCTGCCTTTCTAAAGATTTTTTCCTAGCCACCGTGCTTCTACATCTGCATTGCTTGCTGTTTGGGGTTTTAGGCTGGGTTTCTGTATAGCACTTTGTGACATCTGCTGATGTAAAAAGGGCTTTATAAGTACATTTGATTGATTGATGAAGAAATGTCACTGAGCTGTTTGGTAAAAGTGGAAAGAAGGATTTACCATTCCTACAGGTCAAATGCCATGCTATGTTGTTGTCTTAGGTCTCTCTTTATGTAGTGTTGTTTCTCTTGTCATGATGTGTGTTTTGTCCTATATTTTTTTTAAATCCCACGTCCCCGCAGGCATTTTGCCTTTTGATAGGCCGTCATGGCAAATAAGAATTAGTTCTTAACTGTTAAAGGTTACATAAAATAGGTGAGTTGAAATCAGAGCCTGGCTGGGGGGAGGAACAATGTCATTTCTTTTTACCCCATTTTCATGTCCAATTGGTAGTTACAGTCATGTCTCATCGCTGCAACTCCAGTACGGACTCAGGTCGAGGCGAAGGTTGAGAGCCGTTCGTCCTCCGAAACACAACCCAACCAAGCCACACTACTTCTTGACACAAAGCCCACTTAACCTGGAAGCCGGCCGGACCAATGTGTTGGAGGAAACACCGTACACCTGGCGACCTGGTCAGCGTGCACTGCGCCCAGCCCGACACAGGAGTCGCTAGTGAGTGATGAGACATGGACATCCCTGCCGGCCAAACCCTCCCCTAACCCGGACGACGTTGGGCCAATTTTGTGCCGCCCCATGGGTCTCCTGGTTGTGGCCGGCTGCGACAGAGCCTGGACTCAAACCCAGAATCTCTAGTGGCACATCTCTTAGACCAATGCGCCACTGGGGAGGGCCCTGAATAATGATGTTTGAGGCAGCCGTGTACATCCATTGCCCAGAAGGTTTGGAGCTGTTTCCATGCCTCTGGATGTGCCTTGTTGAGCCTCGAAGGTGGTAAAGATACCAATTCAGAACTCCATACAACATGACATTTACCACTCTCAGAGAACAGTGCTGGGTTGGGTAGATCTGATGGATGACATCAGACCTGTCATCACAACACCTGACTGTCAGAAGAAGCATGTGAGTCAGTCTAGTGATGCTTTCCAATGCTCCACTCAGCTTCACCATGGTCAGCAGAGAAAAGCGAGTCACACACCAGTTGGATCCAGAGAAACATGTGTTGACTTAGAACATCTACAGGAAGAGGAACAGAAAATAGTAAGAAGAATGCTGTATGAAGAATCTGACGAGTTCGCACAGGAAGAAGGAGATACAGTGGTTCTTCCTTTTTAAAGTTGCGGCATACTGCAGCACAACTTGTGGGGTGCCTCAGAGTTCTATGGCACGTTATTTAAGTGTCAGCCATTGTTGGCAGAATGACACAATTTACCACAATCTACCACAAACGGACGTGGCATAAAGCTCAAAACTTTTAAAGGAAGAACCACTGTACTGGCTGCAATCTGAACCTTAAGCTGAAACTCAACTCAAAGGATCACACGCCTGGTCCAGAAAAGTTACAACTCTTTTCCCGAAACCTCTATACAAAGAGGTGACAGATGATATCCAAAACCTACTGGAGAGAGGCTGGATCAAGATATCCACATTTCCACCTTCATCCCCGGTGGTCTTCGTGCAAGAAGGACAGCAGCCGGCGGAGCCAATAGAGATGGCAGCTTCGCTTCTAGTCTTTAGGAAAAAGTATTTCATTTTTGTATGTATTATTTATTACATTGTTAGTCCAGAAAGCCTTAAGTGTTATTACATACAGACGGAAAGAAATACTGGATATCAGAGAGACGTCAACTTACCAGCACAACCAGCATTACGACCAGGAATACGACTTTCCCAAAGCAGATCCTTTGTCTGCACCCCCCAGGGCATTTGAACTGATTCCAGACGCCGACCTAAAACTGGACAACCAGGTAAAGGATTGTCTGTAACGCCACGGTCCACCAGGTGAAGGTTTTCAAGACTGTCAAGTGGTGGTGAGTTCGGTGCAGTCTGAAAAGTACACGTTTGAAAGCAAGTGCACACTCTGCAATGGTCATGGGCACACCTACTTCAACTGTCCACTATAGACAAACAAATAGATGCCAGGAGTCATCAAAAAGAGGAGTGGAGAGTATAATGGGTTGAAAACAAAGTCACTAAAAACAGACAACCTGTCACGTTCTGACCAGTAAAGGGGTTATTTGTTATTTTAGGTTGGTCAGGACGTGGCAGGGGGTGTTTGTTTTATGTGGTTCGGGGTTTGTTGGGTTACGTTATTATGTAAGAGGGGTGTTTGTTTAGAGTGTTCCGGGGTTTTTGGGCTATGTTCTTGTTAGTTTATTTCTATGTTAGTTCTAGTCTTTCTATGTCTATTTAGTTAATGGGGTTGACCTTCAATTGGAAGCAGCTGCTCCTCGTTGCTTCTAATTGAAGGTCTTATTTAAGGGGGTGTTTTTTTTATGGGATTTGTGGGTAGTTGTCTCCTGTTTTGTGTCTGTGCACCTGACAGGACTGTTTAGTGTCGTTCGTTGTTTTGTATATGTGATTTGTTTGTTTTTCCTTCTTTTAAATTAATAAAGAAGATGAGTATACACTTTCCCGCTGCACCTTGGTCCAATCCTTACGACGCCCGTTACACAACCCTTTAATATAATTATTATTGTTTAAACCAATTTGGTTATGTATTTGTCTTAATTAATCTAAATTGTTTATTCTACATGCTTAATTATTAGTAGTCCATCAGGCCAATAGATGGCGCTGTTCCGCTGTGGTAGGAGGAGAAACAGCAAGTTCTTGCCAAGCGAGTGGACCGTTCTTCAGAATAAAGAAAGCGCCAGAACATTGCAGATGTAAACTTGTGTCCGTTCTTTTCACTATTGCAGGTATGTAACAGAACTTCCAAATGTTCTAATATCGAAATAATGTGTAATAACATGCTATTTAATAACTCTGTCAGGGTGTTATAACGTTAGGAAAGGTTTAGTGTTGTTTTTGTGTCAAACTGTGTGAGAGAAGAACATGATTTACAATGAGTGAGAGTATACCGTATGTTAGCTTGATGCTAGCTGAGGTAAAAACAATTTACAAGTCACAGAGAAAATGTGTCCTGAGTATGTGACTTGTACTGGATTTTTTCTAGGAGATTTTATAAAGAAACCAGTTGTTAGGGATTTCTGAGTATGTTTTATATGTTATTGGTTTTGTGTAAAATTGTACTCACGTGCTTGTAAACTGGCAGTGCACACTTAGTCTGGAGGGTGGACTTTTAGTGCAGACAGTGCTGATGCATGAGAGAGAGACGATTTTACGGAGGTGCTACTATCTTAAAGCTGAATGTATTGTTGTCAGTTTTCTATAGTGGTAGCTGTACATAGAAAAACATTGTTATTGTCTTCATATATACGGTTTTCAATACAATTTGCTTTTCATGTGAAATCATACAGTAAGACAGGTTTATTTGTGTAACATTTTAGAATTCTGCTTTAGGTAAAGTACATTTATGTTGTGTAATGTGTGCTTTTATTTGTTTAATTTTCCCTCCCATGTCCCGTCTCTTCAAAATGTTCCAGTTATTCTGGGTTATTATGTGACAGCTGTCACGGCTGTCGTATGAAATAGACCAAGGCGCAGCGTGCGTATCGTTCCACATCTTTATTTCTATGTGAAACTATGCAAGACAGACAAACTATAAACAAAAACAACAAACCGTGACGAAGAGGTGCTACATGCATAAACTCAAAATAATCTCCCACAAACACTAGTGGGAAAAACAACAACTTAAATATGATCCCCAATTAGAGACAACAATGACCAGCTGCCTCTAATTGGGAATCATACGAAAACCCCAACCTAGAAAAAAGAACCTACAACACAACATAGAAAATGTAAACTAGACAAAAAACCCAACATAGAAAAAAGAAACTAGAACCAAACATAGAAATAAATAAACTAGACAAAATACCCCCAGTCACGCCCTGACCTACTCTACCATAGAACAATTCGAGCTCTCTCTGGTCAGGACGTGACAACAGCAAAGGTTGTTTAGTAGAAAATGTCAAACCAATTAATTGAATATGTCTCCAAAAATATCACACTGAAACATACATTTTTTTTTTTACAACAAACTAATCATCTGACTGAGAACAACTGATTTCAATCCACCTAGAACAAGAGAAGTAAACAATAACTTTATTTGCTGTAAAATATTAGCCAAATCTTCCTATTGAAGTTCTACTCAATTCTACTCAACTCTACTCAACTCCACTCAACTCTTCTCAACTCCACTGCCCCAATGCAAGGATCGCCTTTCTCTCCGGCTAGTATTTGTTCCGTCTGTCTAATCAAATTCAGTTGAAGTTAAAGCCTGAGACCAACCTTCTCTCTCCTTAACATCAGTGGACAGCAGGGGAGGAAAATGGCAATGTGGATGGAGGAAGCTAGCATAGTTCTACGCAGGTGGAGGTTGACCTGATTTGCACTTTGCTAGGAGGTTTGGTGTCACCTAGCTGGTGAAAGTGTTGTGCATCACCTTGCTGCTGACAAAGTTGTGTGTTGGTGTTGTATTTGTGAAGGCGTTGTGTGTTGGTGTTGCGTTTGTGAAGGCATTGTGTTGTGTGTTGGTGTTGTCTTTGTGAAGGCAGGTTATTGTGTGTAGTGTTTGTGAAGGCAGGTTATTGTGTGTAGTGTTTGTGATTGGACAGAATGAATGTGGACATTCCTATGGCTTGGTGGTGGGAGGGCTCCCGAGTGGCGCACCGGTCTAAGGCACTGCATCTCAGTACTAGAGGCGTCACTACAGACACCCTGGTTTGAATCCAGGCTGTATCACAACCGGCTGTGATTGGGAAACCCCTAGGGCGGCGCACAATTGGCCCAGCGTCATCCGGGTTTGGCCGGTGAGAGGTTGTCATTGTAAATTAGAATTTGTTCTTAACTGACTTGCCTTGTTAAATAAAGGTTAAATAAAAATAACTGACTTCCTGGGGGTTTTGGGATCACCATAGTGTCAGTGTTGTGTGACTTTGTTGTTGTGTTTGCGTTTGGCCAGATGGTTAAAACTAAGTGGGGTTGTCATACCTCCTGTACTGTGAGTCACCCATGCTACCCTGGTTATTCGAGATGCAGACCCTTTCCCACCTCCTGTACTGTGAGTCATCTATGCTTCCCTGGTGATTCAGTATGCAGACCCTTTCCCACCTCCTGTACTGTGAGTCACCCATGCTACCCTGGTTATTCAGTATGCAGACCCTTTCCTACCTCCTGTACTGTGAGTCACCCATGCTACCCTGGTTATTCAGTAGGCAGACCCTTTCCTACCTCCTGTACTGTGAGTCATCTATGCTTCCCTGGTGAATCAGTATGCTTATCCCTTCCCTCCCTAATGCCTTGAAGAACAGATGGTCCCCTATGGTATCACTAAGCCTTGACTTAGTTGGTGAGTGGGTGGATGGATGAATGAATGAAAACATAGGAAAGCAAAATCCAAGAAGAAATCTTTTATTTTTTCCCGTTTGTTTCTTCTAGAAACATGAGCTCTCTTTAATAACACCAAAGTAAGAGACATGAGACATATTTCTCAAATTCAGGAGAAATATAAAGACATATAAACTCATAGTTGTCTTACTCGGATTAAAATAAGAGATCTCTAAATGATATTAAATTAATAATTTAACTCTCCTGTCTCTATGCATGAGACAATGCTATTAGAGCAAGACTTCAACAATACTTTCAAGAAAGTAGACTATGAATGACTTCAAAAGAATCGAGGTAAGGGGACAACTGTCAAAATAAGGTTTAACATTAAGTGTCTAAGGATCAAATGTTTGCTGTACACTTTAAATAATGTTTTAGCTAGCTAGCTAATGTCAGCTGAATTTTGGTTAGCTAGCTAGCTATGGTACTACATTATATAACGTGACCTAGCTATCTAGTTAACTACCTAAACATATTTTATCAAGCTAATGTTAACTAGCTAGCTAGCCACCTGGCAACTTTAGGTTTGAATAGCTATCTAGGTTGTTTGCTAACTAGCTAGCAAGAAAACTTGCTAAATCAAACTATTCTAGCTAGCAGCTAATGTTGGCTAGCTACACATGCTAACATAGTTTAGATATAGGTAACGTTAATTTACTTAACTAACGTTACATTTTGTTAAAGTAGCTTGTTATCTAAATCGTAAATGAAATATTTAGGAATGACGTATTACTTGCCACCCATTCTGAAACTGACTGCAGCTCTTTAAGTGTTGCAGTCATTTCAGTTGCTGTAGTAGCTGATGTGTATAGTGTTGAGTCATCTGCATACATAGATAGACACACTGGCTTTGCTCAAGGTAAGGGGCCTAGACAGCTGCCCTGGGGAAGTCCTGATTCTACATGCATTATGGTGTAGAGGCTTCCATTAAATTAGTTGACAATATCAGTCGGTTTTGTGATGAATGAGCCATCTGATTCAATGAATGATGGAGTTGCGTTTGCCTTTTTTCCCAAAAATTAATTGAAGTTGCTCCAAAGATTTTGCTATCATTCTTTATTTCTCTTGGTTTCATAGCGTAGTTTCTTCTTCTTTTTATTCAGTTTAGTCACGCGTTCTCAATTTGCAGTTTGTTTGCCAATCAGTTGTGCAGCAAGACTTATTTGCCATTTCTTTTGCCTCATCTCGCTCAAACATACAATGTTTAAATTCCTCATCAATCCACTGAGATTTAACCGTTTTTACAGTTATTTCCTTGGTGGGTGCGTGCTTGTTAGTAACTGGGATAAGCTATTGTATTAATGTGTCAAGTGCAGAGTCTGGTTCTCCTCATTACACACCACGGATCAACAAATATTCTTCACATCAACAACATAGGAATCACTACAAAATGTACTGTATGGCCTCATACACTATATTAGGCCCAGCCTTTGGAACTTTGGTTTTCTTAGATATGGTTACTATATTGTATTTCTCCTGTCTTATCCGGTGTCCTGTGTGAATTTAAGTATGCTCTCTCTAATTATTTCTCTCTCTCTCTCTCTCGCTCTCTGTCTCTCTCTCTCGCTCTCTGTCTCTCTCTCTCTCTCTCTCTCTCTCTCTCTCTCTCTCTCTCTCTCTCTCTCTGTCTCTCTCTGTCTCTCTCTCTCTGTCTGAGGACCTGAGCCCTAGTATCATGCCTCAGGACTACCTGGCCTGATGACGCCTTGCTGTCCCTAGTCCACCTGGCTGTGCTGCTGCTCTAGTTTCAACTGTTCTGCCTGCGGCTATGGAACCCTGACCTGTTCACCGGATGTGCTACCTGTCCCAGACCTGCTGTTTTCAGGAGAGATAGAGATACTCTGAATGATCAGCTATGAAAAGTCAACTGACATTTACTACTGAGGTGCTGACCTGTTGCACCCTCGACAACCACTGTGATTATTATTATTTGACTCTGGTGGTCATCTATGAACATTTGAACATCTTGGCCATGTTCTGTTATAATCTCCACCCGGCACAGCCAGAAGAGGACTGGCCACCCCTCATAGCCTGGTTCCTCTCTAGGTTTCTTCCTAGGTTTTGGCCTTTTCTAGGGAGTTTTTCCTAGCCACCGTGCTTCTACACCTGCATTGCTTGCTGTTTGGGGTTTTAGGCTGGGTTTCTGTACAGCACTTTGAGATATCACCTGATGTGAGAAGGGCTTTATAAATACATTTGATTTGATTTGTGATCACTACATCAGATGGATCTGGATACTGCTTTCAAGCACGTGACTGCAGCATTAGTAAATATGTGATCATTACATGTTGATTTCCTTCCTGTGCTGTTTGTAACTACCCTGGTAGGTTGACTCATAACCTGAACGAGATTGCAGGCACTGATTACAGTTTGAAGCATTTTCTTGAGTGGGCAGCTTGATGAAAGCCAGTCAATATTTAAATCACCCAGAAAATATACCTCACTGTTGCTATCACATACGATAACACATGTTATCCAGATACTGACTGTTAGCACTTGGTGGTCTATAACAGCTTCCCACAAGAATGGGCTTTAGGTGAAGCAGGTGAAACTGTAGCCATATTACTTCAACAGTATTTAACATTAGATCCTCTCTAATCGTTACATGAATGTTGTTCTGAATATAAACAGCCACACTTCCACCACTGGCATTTCCATTTTTTCTGTAAATGTTATAACCTTGCATTGCTATCACTGTGTCATCAAAGGTATTATCTCAGTGAGTTTCAGAGATAGTCAGAATATGAATGTTATCTATTACTAGCTATTTATTAATTACATTACCCTTGTTTCTTAGGCTACATATTGGTTAGGGTTAGGGTGACATGCACTGTCAACTGTGGGACCTTATATAGACAGGTGTGTGCCTTTCCAAATCATGTCCAATCAAGTGAATTTACCAAAGGTGAACTCCAATCAAGTTGTAGAAACATCTCAAGGATGATCAATGGATACAGGATGCAGCTGAGCTCAATTTCGAGTTTCATAGCAAAGGGTCTGAATACTTATGTAAATAAGGTATTTCTGTTTTTTGTTTTTAATACATTAGCAAAAAATATCTAAAAATAAGTTTTCACTTTGTCATTATGGGTTATTGTGTGTAGATTGATGTGGCAAAAATAAAATGTAATCCATTTTAGAATTAAGGCTGTAACTTAACAAAATGTGGGAAAGGTCAAGGGGTATGAATACTTTCTGAATGCACTGTATGTGTGTATATATATATATATATATATATATATATATATATATATATATATATATATATATTCATTAGGATTACAATATTCAATATTGGCAACATTGAATCTGTTATATATATTCATTAGGATCACAATATTCAATATTGGCAACATTGAATCTGTTATTGTGTTTCTGTTAGACATGTTGGATACAGCGCTGGGAGGTTATACTCCCCAGGACGTGTTGGATACAGTGCTGGGTGGTTATACTCCCCAGGACATGTTGGATACAGTGCTGGGAGGTTATACTCCCCAGGACATGTTGGATACAGCGCTGGGCGGTTATACTCCCCAGGACATGTTGGATACAGTGCTGGGAGGTTATACTCCCCAGGACATGTTGGATACAGTGCTGGGAGGTTATACTCCCCAGGACATGTTGGATACAGCGCTGGGTGGTTATACTCCCCAGGACATGTTGGATACAGCGCTGGGAGGTTATACTTCCCAGGACGTGTTGGATACAGCGCTGGGAGGTTATACTCCCCAGGACATGTTGCCCTCCTCCTGCTCCTCCTCTGGTATTTCCTCTTTAGTCAGGGAATACACAGCTCTCCGTTACCCAGAAGACCCCATGCACCGCCTCAAGACCCCCATCACACCCTTATCACAGTCAAAATCAGTGTTCTATTGATACGAGATGTGAATATCAGTGAACAAAAAGTTTTGCCGTTGTATCGTGATACTACTCGTTATCGTGATACTTGGCGTTGTTTTGTGGGTCATATTTTGGCATCGTGACAACCCTAATTAATAATGTAATTTCGTATGGGTTTACAGGCCTTTCAGGTGAACCCCGGGTCCATTTTGACACATGTAATATGTTTGCAATCATCTGTTTTAAATGTTAATGTATTAGTGACAGCACTTTCAATTCCACACCAATTTTAGACAAGGTTGTTTGCAGTAACCTGTTTTCAGTGTTTTATAGGGAGTTTCACTAGGTCTGGAGGGGGTACAGTTTGTACCAGTTACAAGCCGGTATGTTCTGACTGACACCTATTTTTTTTAAAGGTACCCCAGGCATTTTGCAGGGAGTTTTTCACTTTGGCTCTGTCTAAACGGGGATAATGACAGCACTTTTAATTACACACTAGTTTTAGACAATGCTATATTTGGACACTTTTGTTATTTTACAAGCAATACTATTTTGTTTTACAAGCAATCTAACCTCTAGCCAGTGACTTTTTTTCATATGTGCTTAGTCAATGTTGTAAACATAAAAAAAAACAGTAAATGGTGAAAGTTGTAAATAATAGTTTAAATAATCTGTTGTCGTGATACTTGAAAGTGAATGTTTTTTTGCGTGTTTTTGAATGCCTCAGCTTCCTGTATATATCTCCTTGATACTCAAAAATACTTTTTCTAGATCAATAGTTGAGACCGGAATAATCTCATGAGGACACTATGATGAGATCTACCCTATTTCTCGTACTTCTCAAACGTAAGTCTCAATACAAGCTCATTTGTCTCATGTTAGTCTCAAGAATTAATTGTTTTTTTCATCTCCTCAATGTAGATATACAGTAAGTGATCACTAAGTGATAAAACATTTACATCTCCCATATTGCTACAAAGACCGCTCTGAGCAATATATTTATTTCTCTGGGAATTAATGAATGGATGGGTGAATTAATGAATGATTGGATGGGTGATTGCCTTTTTTTTCTCTTTGTTGGCTGCTACAAATGAACAACTACTGTAAAGAGGACAATGCTCAACTCTGCTAGTATGCACAGCAATGCAGCTGATCAGTCTGTAAGCTCCATTGCGGCTTCCATTCCGTCTGTATTGTAGCAGAACCAAGATTGACTTACTATGTACCAAATAACCTGTGATTCTATTCTGACACACAACAGATTCTAAGACATACGTTGTTGCTGTTGCTGATGTTGTTGTTGTTGTTGTTGTTGTTGTTGTTGCTGCTGTTGTTGTTGTTGTTGTTGTTGTTGTTGCTGTTGTTGTTGTTGTTGCTGTTGTTTTTGTTGTTGTTGTTGTTGTTGCTGTTGTTGTTGTTGCTGTTGTTGTTTTTGTTGTTGTTGTTGTTTTTGCTGTTGTTGTTGTTTTTGCTGTTGTTGTTGTTGTTGCTGTTGTTGTTGTTGTTGTTGTTGTTGTTGTTGTTGCTGTTGTTGTTGCTGTTGTTGTTGTTGCTGTTGTTGTTGTTGCTGTTGTTGTTTTTGTTGTTGTTGTTGTTTTTGCTGTTGTTGTTGTTTAACAGTCTGAGGCTCCCAGGATGCTCCCTGACATACTATTTTTTTTAAATTATTTTTTTTATTATACAACATCCAATACTATACCTGTCTTTGAAAAAAGGGGAGTATAGAGGACACAATATGTGAGAGACTTTCTAGAATATGCCTCACTTATAGATAGTTTATTAATGTAGAGTAAATGATGGCCTCAGTCACTCGGTGTGCATACAGAATGAATGTCGCTTCCAAAATTCATCCATTGATGTATAAATATATTATTGACTCCTTGGCTCTGAATATTCTCCAAACACCAAAGGCACCAAGCAACATGGGGATAGATCTGGAGGTCACAGAACAATCCTCTAGCATGCATCCCAAATGGTAGCCTATTCTGTATACTGTAGTGCACTACTTTTGAAAAGGGCCCAAGGTCAAAAGTAGTGCACTATCTAGAGAATAGGATGCCATTTTGGGAAGCAACCTTAGCCTCCTCCAACCAAAAGATGCATGTAATTATTCCCCCCATGCCCGCAGTTGAAAAACAGATGGATGTATTGTTGAGAATTGACAGGTCCATCGTTTCACCTGTCCCCTCTGATAATGCGAACCATTCCTTTGTGTGTTATAGCATTATATTTATCCTGTGAGGAGTTGAAGGACAGGAGGTAAGAAAAATAGCTCAAGAGAATATTTATAACAACAATCAATAGAGTCAAGGATGCTTCTATGAATAAATAATAGTGGATATGTGTGTGTGTGTGTGTGTGTGTGTGTGTGTGTGTGTGTGTGTGCGTGCGTGCGTGTGTGTGTGTGTGTATGTGTGTGTTTTGCATCATTGAGTACGATTACATTCACACAATAATGTGATTATTGTGAATAGTCAGATTAATATAATAGTTATATTTAAATGTTTACATGCTGTGCAAGAATATCAATTTCCCTAATAATAATAATCTTGTTTACATGACACATCTCAAATCAGGCTTCCCGATGGGATTTTGATAAATGCAACAAAACAAAAATAATTGTTCTACCACATCGACTCCTGTTCTTTCTTGGGAGTCTGGACACGTAAAGTTCGGATGTAAAAACTATTTCTAAGATGCATACTTTACATTTTTTCTGAACTCACTTCACTCGCACATAACCGGGAGGCTTACGTTCCAGTGGTGTATTTATTAATCATCGTTCCAGTGGTGTATTTATTAATCAGCGTTCCAGTGGTGTATTGATTAATAAATACACCACTGGAACACTGATGAATAAATACACCACTGGAACACTGATTAATAAATACACCACTGGATCGCTGATTAATAAATACACCACTGGATCGCTGATTAATAAATACACCACTGGAACACTGATTAATAAATACACCACTGGAACGCTGATGAATAAATACACCACTGGAACACTGATTAATAAATACACCACTGGAACACTGATGAATAAATACACCACTGGAACACTGATGAATAAATACACCACTGGAACGCTGATGAATAAATACACCACTGGAACACTGATGAATAAATACACCACTGGAACACTGATGAATAAATACACCACTGGATCGCTGATTAATAAATACACCACTGGAACACTGATGAATAAATACACCACTGGAACACTGATTTTAATAAATACACCACTGGAACAATGATTAAGAAATACACCACTGGAACACTGATTAATAAATACACCACTGGAACGTTAACTAAGCCATGAGTTCATTCTGTTCAGCATGTCATTCTGAATACAGCCCTGAGCTCCTTCTGTTCAGCATGTCATTCTGAATACTGTACACACAGAAATCAAGCTTTATTTAAATATCACATTTTATATACCACTTCTGTTCAGCATCAGCATACTGTACACACACACCATTTTTGTTTTGTTTTGGGGGCGTCATTTAGCAGACTCTATTATCCAGAGACAGTTACAGTAGTGAGTCATTTAGCAGATACTCTTATCCCTAGCCACTTACAGTAGTGAGTCATTTAGCAGACACGCTGATCCAGAGACACTTACAAGAGGAATTAGAGTTAAGTCGGCTCGGGGATTCGAACCAGCAACCGTTCAGTTACTGGCCCAACGCTCTTAACTGCTAGGCTAAAACTCAATTAATTTCACAGGAAAAAAAACATACATAAAATATCTATGCAAATAAAACAGAAATATAAACTTTTTACTGTACCATCCGATCCGACTATCAACTGTCAATTTACGGATACGATTAGAAATAGGAGTATGGCCATGTCGGCACACCCCCCTAAAAGACACAATTGCCTAAATGAATGAATTCATGTGAAATAAATGATTTAACCACCCCCCCAGCCACATCTAGCTAAGTGGTCAATATTGTGGATTGACTTAAAAATCAATAGAATAATCTTAAAATGAATTCTTAAACTCGCAGGCAGCCGGTGTAGAAACCTTAATAAAACAGATGTAATGTTTGTTCTCTCTGTCTGGGCTTGGTCAGTACCCGTGCTGCAGCGTTCTGTATGTTTTGCAGTTGAACCAATGGCTTTATCAATCAATCAAATACACTGCTCAAAAAAATAAAGGGAACACTTACACAACATAATGTAACTCCAAGTCAATCACACTTCTGTGAAATCAAACTGTCCACTTAGGAAGCAACACTGATTGACAATAAATTTCACAAGCTGTTGTGCAAATGGAATAGACAACAGGTGGAAATTATAGGCAATTAGCAAGACACCCCCAATAAAGGAGTGGTTCTGCAGGTGGGGACCACAGACCACTTCTCAGTTCCTATGCTTCCTGGCTGATGTTTTGGTCACTTTTGAATGCTGGCGGTGCTTTCACTCTTGTGGTAGCATGAGACGGAGTCTACAACCCACACAAGTGGCTCAGGTAGTGCAGCTCATCCAGGATGGCACATCAATGCGAGCTGTGGCAAGAAGCTTTGCTGTGTCTGTCAGCGTAGCGTCCAGAGCATGGAGGCGCTACCAGGAGACAGGCCAGTACATCAGGAGACGTGGAGGAGGCCGTAGGAGGGCCTCAACCCAGCAGCAGGACCGCTACCTCCGCCTTTGTGCAAGGAGGAGCAGGAGGAGCACTGCCAGAGCCCTGCAAAATGACCTCCAGCAGGCCACAAATGTGCATGTGTCTGCTCAAACCGTCAGAAACAGACTCCATGAGGGTGGTATGAGGGCCCGACGTCCACAGGTGGGGGTTGTGCTTACAGCCCAACACCGTGCAGGACGTTTGGCATTTGCCTGAGAACACCAAGATTGGCAAATTCGCCACTGGTGCCCTGTGCTCTTCACAGATGAAAGCAGGTTCACACTGAGCACGTGACAGACGTGACAGAGTCTGGAGACGCCGTGGAGAACATTCTGCTGCCTGCAACATCCTCCAGCATGACCGGTTTGGCGGTGGGTCAGTCATGGTGTGGGGTGGCATTTCTTTGGGGGGCCACACAGCCCTCCATGTGCTCGCCAGAGGTAGCCTGACTGCCATTAGGTACCGAGATGAGATCCTCAGACCCCTTGTGAGACCATATGCTGGTGCGGTTGGCCCTGGGTTCCTCCTAATGCAAGACAATGCTAGACCTCATGTGGCTGGAGTGTGTCAGCAGTTCCTGCAAGAGGAAGGCATTAATGCTATGGACTGGCCCGCCCGTTCCCCAGACCTGAATCCAATTGAGCACATCTGGGACATCATGTCTCGCTCCATCCACCAACGCCACGTTGCACCACAGACTGTCCAGGAGTTGGCGGATGCTTTAGTCCAGGTCTGGGAGGAGATCCCTCAGGAGACCATCCGCCACCTCATCAGGAGCATGCCCAGGCGTTGTAGGGAGGTCATACAGGCACGTGGAGGCCACACACACTACTGAGCCTCATTTTGACTTGTTTTAAGGACATTACATCAAATTTGGATTAGCCTGTAGTGTGGTTTTCCACTTTAATTTTGAGTGCGACTACAAATCCAGACCTCCATGGGTTGATAATTTGGATTTCCATTGATTATTTTTGTGTGATTTTGTTGTCAGCACATTCAACTATGTAAAGAAAAAAGTATTTAATAAGATTATTTCTTTCATTCAGATCTTAGGACGTGTTGTTTAAGTGTTCCCTTTATTTTTTTGAGCAGTATATATTTAGAAAGCCATTCTTACATCAGCTGATGTCACACAGTGCTGTACAGAAATCCACCACTAAAACCTCAAACAGCAAGCAATGCAGGTGTAGAAGCACGGCGGCTAGGAAAAACTCCCTTTACTGGGTAGACCAGACAGGAGAACATTACAGTAGTCAAGCCTGCTTGTAATAAAAGCCTGGATGAGTCTCTCTGTATCAGCGTGAGAGAGAAACGGCCACACCTTGGCAATGATCCCCCAGGTGGTAAAAAGCTAATTTTCTGAAATTCCTAATGTGTGATTCAAAATTCAGTTCAGAATCTAAAATCACTACAGGTTTTTAATCTGGTGTTTTATTTTTATTGATTGTGAATTAAAATGTGTGGTAAGATTTAGCAATTAAACACTCTGTGCTTTGGCTTATCTCTCTGTGCTTTGGCTTATCTCTCTGTGCTTTGGCTTATCTCTCTGTGCTTTAGCTTATCTCTCTGTGCTTTGGCTTATCTCTCTGTGGCTTTAGCTTATCTCTCTGTGCTTTAGCTTATCTCTCTGTGCTTTGGCTTATCTCTCTGTGCTTTAGCTTATCTCTCTGTGCTTTGGCTTATCTCTTATCTCTTATCTCTCTGTGCACACACACATACAAACATACACACATCCCACGACACACACACACACACATCCCCAACACACACACACACACACACACACACACACACACACACACACACACACACACACACATCCCCCGACACACACAAACACACACACACACACACATCCCCGCCACACACACACACACACACACACACACACACACACACACACACACCCACACACACCCACGACACACACACACACACACACACACACAAACACACACACTCTATTTTCAATGATTTATTTATTTAACCAGGTAGGCCAGTTGAGAACAAGTTCTCATTTACAACTGCGACCTGGCCAAGATAAAGCAAAGCAGCGCGACACGAACAAACAACACAGAGTTACATGGAATGAACAAACTTACAGTCAATAACACAATAGAAAAGTCTATATACAGTGAGTGCAATGAAGTAAGATAAGAGAAGTGAGGCAATAAAAAGGCCAATTACAATTTAGCAATTAAACACTGGAGTGATAGATGAGCAGAAGATGAATGTGCAAGTAGAGGTACTGGGGTGCAAAAGGAGCAAAATAAATAAATAAATAACAGTATGGGAACGACTTTCTTTCTGCTGACTGTAGTGTTTGTAGGTAGTGTTAGTGCTTCATACAGACAGGCGATGATCGTGCTGAGGAATACCTGGGCAGATTGAAATTCTTCTCTGTGATTTCCACAAGCACAAAACTACAGAACAGTACGTACATTACTCAATCATAGAGATTAATCTGGTTCTTGTCATCGAACGGTTCATTAAAAAGTAGCTCCTTCATACCCCATAGAGTCTAAAGGCCTGGGGCTCAGTTTCTACTAAGCTAACATATGGAATTGTTTTATAATGGTCATACCAAGGATCATTTAACTATTTGATTTGGAATTTTAGGACCCCAATGAAACATTTTAATTTGGCCTTGCTGCTTTTAGCCAATGAAAATCGCATTGAAAAGCAGATTCATACCATGGATGAACAGATTGTCAAAACATAGTGTCTTTCCTATGTCTGAGAGATATAAGAAAGATCTGCAAATATTATTATGGAATGACCCGTATACCGTTGACGTGGAAATACACATTTTTTGGCTCGGTACTGGGACACTTGTGGGGCTTGTAGAGAAAACATAGTTTGTTCAACGGATAAGATGGCGCCGAAGTGGATGGCTGACATTTTACTGGCTCATAACCAAATGTGCTATTTTGTTAGTTTTTTTGCATTGCTTGTAACTTATTTTGTAACTTATTTTGTACATAATGTTGCTGCTAACATCTCTTATGACCTAAAAATTACTTCTGGACATCAGAACAACGATTACTCAACACAAAACTGGAAGAAGGTTTTTCCTTTAACGAGTCCGACGAGAAGGATATACTGCTTTCCCGGGAACAGACCCAAATCCCCATCACTTGCGTGAAGAAAAGATGGAGGAAAAGAGGATGCATATCGGGCTGCTTTCTGAGAATCCGTAAGCGAGCGAGTAAACTCCCACTTCCATCCGTTCTACATGCTAACATGCAATCATTGGAAAATAAAATTGATGACCTACGATTATCCTACCAACGCCATGATTACTGTATATATTTGATAACCTTTGTATACTTTCAATGCGCAATGATGGAAAAATACTGGGAAAATGGACATGAACTGCTTTAGTTCTCAGGCTGAGAATTGTCTGCACCTGCTGAGTCACACAGCCTCAAGGACGAGATAGTAGAGAGAGAAACCACTGTCTAGACATGTTTTTCTCAACTTAGATACTTTGTATCTAATCCACTGCAACAATCTTAAGACATGATTGACGGTAGGTTGTATAAAGAGTGTTGTCTCCTGTTTCTCCACACAGATCTTTACTGTCGAATATCAAAGGTATTCTATACGTGAATCTCTGTCTGCAATTTGATTTTATTACTAAAGAGTTTTATACCAAGGTTCCTGTGTCTGTGTCATCTCTCTGGAAGACTGATGTTAAAGGAAACTTACATCAACCCATGCAAAGGACCACCTAGCATTTGGCGAGCTTGCCAGGAGTGAGTGGCCACTGCGTCTGGATGATCTTGTTCCCACTGTGCAGCGCATCAAATTATACGTTAATAAGCAGACGGCTGTTAAACCAAAAGTCTGAAATTAGAAAAAAGCACTGTGTGGTTGATGACTCATTCCAGTATGTACAGTTGAAGTTGGAAGTTTACATTCACCTTAGCCAAATACATTTAAACTCAGTTTTTTACAATTACTGATATTTAATTCTAGTAAAAAATCCTTGTCTTAGGTCAGTTAGGATCACCACTTTATTTTAAGAATGTGAAATGTCAGAATAACAGTAGAGAGAATGATTTATTTCAGCTTTTATTTCTTTCATCACATTCCCAGTAGGTCAGAAGTTTACATATACTCAATTAGTATTTGGTAGCATTGTCTTTAGATGGATTCACTTGGGTAAAATGTTTCAGGTAGCCTTCCACAAGCTTCCCACAATAATTTGGGTGAATTTTGGCCCATTCCTACTGACAGAGCTGGTGTAACTGAGCCAGGTTTGTAGGCCTCCTTGCTCGCACACGCATTTTCAGTTCTGCCCACACATTTTCTATAGGATTGAGGTCAGGGCTTTGTGATGGCCACTCCAATACATTGACTTTGTTGTCCTTAAGCCATTTTGCCACAACTTTGGAAGTATGCTTGCGGTCATTGTCCATTTGGAAGACCCATTTGTGACCAAACTTTAACTTCCTGACTGATGTCTTGAGATGTTGCTTCAATATATCCACATAATCTATTTTTTGAAGTACACCAGTCCCTCCTGCAGCAAAGCACCCCCACATCATGATGCTGCCACCCCCGTGCTTAACGGTTGGGATGGTGTTCTTCGGCTTGCAAGCCTCCCCCTTTTTCCTCCAAACATAATGATGGTCATTATTGCCAAATAGTTATATTTTTGTTTCATCAGACCAGAGGACATTTCTCCAAAAAGTACAGTCTTTGTACTTTGCAGTTGCAAACCGTAGTCTGGCTTTTTTATGGCGGTTTTGGAGCAGTGGCTTCTTCCTTGCTGAGCGGACTTTCAGGCTATGTTGATATAGGACTCATTTTACTGTGGATATAGATAATTTGTACCTGTTTCCTCCAGCATCTTCACAAGGTCCTTTGCTGTTGTTCTGGTATTGATTGCACTTTCGCACCAAAGTACGTTCATCTCTAGGAGACAGAACTCCTTCCTGAGTGGTAGGATGGCTGCGTTGTCCCATGGTGTTTATACTTGCGTAATATTGTTTGTACAGATGAACGTGGTACCTTCAGCCGTTTGAAAATTTCTCCCAAGGATGAACCAGATTTGTGGAGGTCTACAATTTGTTTTATGAGGTCTTGGCTGATTTATTTTGATTTTCCCATGATGTCAACCAAAGAGGCACTGAGTTTGAAGGTAGGCCTTGAAAGACATCCACAGGTACACCTCCAATTGACTCAAATGATGTCAATTAGCCTATCAGAAGCTTCTAAAGCCATGACATCATTTTCTGGAATTTCCAAGCTGTTTAAAGGCACAGTCAACTTAGTGTATGTAAACTTCTGACCCACTGGAATTGTGATACAGTGAATTATAAGTGAAATAATCTGCCTGTAAAGAATTTTTGGAAAAATTACTTGTGTCATGCACAAAGTAGATGTCCTAACCGACTTGCCAAAACTGTAGTTTGTTAACAAGAAATTTGTGGAGTGGTTGAAAAACGAGTTTTAATGACTTCAACCTAAGTGTATGTAAACTTCCGACTTCGACTGTATGTGGCGCCTCACTCATGGGTTTGATAATTACAGGAATAGTCGATTCCTAAATGCATGTACAAGCTCATAATAGGATGTATATGTGATAAATTACCCAGAACCTCAGGTGTAATAGTTAGAAATTCCTGAGGGTCTAATGGAACCATGTGTGAGGAACTTGGTTATAGATTAGGATGAACCAAGTCAGTACTGAGCGACACGTGATTGACAGTGTTTTATGTATAGTGTTCTTACCTGAGGGAAGACATTGGTTTTGATTTGATATATGTATAACTGCTGGGATTATAGATTTGGTGTGGGACAGTTGTTGTTTGAGTTGAGTGCATTTGATAACAGTGCTAGTCAATATCAATCATTTCTATTGTGGAAGGACCACCAGAGGGCAGGCTGGGCTCATAGATAGTAGCCCAACAAGGCATGTGAGACAAGGTAACCAGAGTCAATTAAGCACAGCTGACGGTACTAATGAGATATTCTCTTTCCCCTACAAGAGAGAGGATGGAACCAGCAAGAAGGGAGGAAGATAAACTATCTCTAAAGAATGGCTACGGAGAGAGAGGTGCTATCCAAGAAGATTCATTAAGACGGTGACGAATATGTGATTGTTGTTATAATTTGAAGATAACCGTAATGTGATCCTGTGTCATCTAAAGAAGACGTATGTTGTTCCTTTGGAGATTCTCATTGACTGTGTTGGAGTGTTTGTAGTGTCAGAAATCCCTCAATAGAGAACTGTGTTGAATCAAGAAAACCTACTCTGGACTCGTTTATTCCACCTTTCCACTTTAGAGTGACACCAAATGACTTGGTCCGCTCACACTATGTACTGAAATAAATCTAGACTGGTATAGACATGAAGTCTTTAAGACAAGTGCAAAAAGGGATACATTTGTGAATTGCGTATTGGGAAAGACATTTTGTGAGCTTACTCTTCGATTACATCCACAAGAGAGGAGACAGGGAAACCCCCTTACTGAAGTTAAAATACAATTGAAACTAATTGTGGTTATTTACCACACATATGTGGAACCACTTACAGTAGCGTGGATAGTGAATGAATGTAGTGAAACTAAAGAAGAAGAGTTAGAGACAATAGAGCTGCATTGGGTATATCATCCTATGTAAGGTTCTGCTACCCATATAGGGGATAGAACTGGGTTGGGTATATCATCCTATGTTAGGTTCTACTACCCGTATACGGGGATAGAACTGGGTTGGGTATATCATCCTATGTTAGGTTCTGCTACCCGTATAGGGGATAGAACTGGGTTGGGTATATCATCCTATGTTAGGTTCTACTACCCGTATACGGGGATAGAACTGGGTTGGGTATATCATCCTATGTTAGGTTCTACTACCCGTATACGGGGATAGAACTGGGTTGGGTATATCATCCTATGTTAGGTTCTGCTACCCGTATACGGGGATAGAACTGGGTTGGGTATATCATCCTATGTTAGGTTCTACTACCCAAATACGGTGATAGATCTGGGTTTTTCTACAGTACCATACAGAATAAGTCACTCAGTCCACATTACATAGAACCTGATTATAACAAAAATCACGGGGCACCATGACAGATTCAACCAAAGGCAGTGGGTCCCACACCAATGAAAAGGCTGGGCCTGACCTCTCTGACACTGCCCTGACTGATGCTGACTTGGAGCTTTTTTTGTTGTTGACGGTTCTGCATATATAGATCAAACTACAGGGAAGAAACATGCAGGGTTTGGTATTGTGACAATTGATAGAGCCACTCACATACAACAACCATTACCAGATACTTTCTCACCTCAACAGGCTGAACTTTTGGCAGTAACCACTGCCTGTAAAATGGGAGAAGGGTTACAATTTTATCTGATTCTGCTTATGCAATAGGGGTTTGTCTCTCCTGGTGTGGCGTCTGGAGGAGTAGGAGTTTTCACAATGCTTGTGGAAGTCCTATTCGTAATATAATTATGGTTTGAGATTTCATAGAGGCTATGATGCTGCCCTCTGCTTTGGCTATTTTGAAGGTTTGCTGCTCACACTGGGAGGAAATATTTTGTGAATATGGGTCACGCCATGGCAGATGAGGTTGCTAAATTGGCTGCCTCAAAGTGTCATAGCCACTCCATGTTCTTCTCTGCTACTGTTGGGAAAGACACTGATGATTTGGCATCTAAACAGGCTTTTGATGTTGGTTCTCATTTGGTATGGAAACTGCGGGGTTGTAAACTTGACCCCATTTCTAATACTTGGAGACAGACTGTCTGGCAGACCGTGTTATGGTGTGGTATGGTATGGCCCATTTGTCAAGGGGGATATGATAGAGGCAATTTCTTTGGATTGGTTTCGTCCATATTTGACTCAACATGTGAAACAGTTTCTCTTTTGATGTGCTACGTTGCATGCAATTTAACATTGCCCTAGGAACACCTCTGAAACCAGGGCATTTCCCTACGCCTAGAGGACCATTTGTCCACATTGCCATGGATTTTATAGATATTGCAGAAAGAAAACAAAGGAAAAGGTACTGTTTAGTCCTTCTTGACAGGTTCACCAGGTGGGTGGAGGCATTTCCCACCACACACTGTGATGCTAAGACAGTAGCAAAGCTACTAGTGAGGGAGATAATACCTAGATTTGGTGTTCTTGAGGTTTTATCTGCAGACAATGGTAACCACTTCACTGGTGATGTAGTGAAGCAGGTTGCCATAATGATGGGAGTGGACCAGAAGTTTGTGTCCATCTACCACCCCCAGAATAATGGGGTTACCGAGAGAGGTAACCAATCCATTAAATTCTTTTATAACTTTATTTAACTAGGCAAGTCAGTTAAGAACATATTCTTATTTTCAATGACTGCCTAGGAACAGTGGGTTAACTGCCTTGTTCAGGGGCAGAACAAGAGATTTTTACCTTGTCAGCTCGGGGATTCAATCTTGCAACCTTCCAGTTACTTGTCCAACACTCTAACCACTAGGCTACCTGCCTCCCCCATTAAACAAGGGTTAGATAAGGCATGCCACTCCACCAAGAAATCTTGGGTGGATTGCTTACCACTGGTGTTAATGAAAATGCGCAGTAGTGTTAATAAAGGCCTGGGGTGTTACACCACATGAAATGTTGACAGGAAGACCCATGAATGTTCCCGCGCACAGACCACCATAGTCCCTGTGCCCAAGGAAGCGAAGGTAACCTGCCTAAATGATTACCGCTCCGTAGCACTCACGTTGGTAGCCATGAAGTGCTTTGAAAAGCAGGTCATGGCTCACATCAACAGCATCCTCCCGGATACCCTAGACCCACTCCAATTCACATACCGCCCCAACAGATCCACAGATGACGCAATCTCAATTGCACTCCACACTGCCCTTTCCCACCTGGACAAAAGAATGCTGTTCATTGACTACTGCTCCGCGTTCAACACCATAGTGATCACGAAGCTCATCACTAAGCTAAGGACCCTAGGACTAAACACCTCCCTCTGCAACTGGATCCTGGACTTCCTGACGGGCCGCCCCCAGGTCGTAAGGGTAGGCAACAACACTTCTGCCACGCTGATCCTCAACACTGGGGCCCCTCAGGAGTGTGTATTTATTCCCCTCCTGTATTCTCTGTTCACCCACGACTGCGTGGGCAAACACGACTCCAACACCATCATTAAGTTTTCTGATGACACAACAGTGGTAGGCCTGATCACCGACAATGATGAGACAGCCTATAGGGAGGAGGTCAGAGAATTGGCAGTGTGCTGTGCGCACACAGCCAAGACGCAGGTTTGTGTGCGGTTGCTTGGTGATGGAAACCCATTTCATGGAGCTCCCAATGAACAGTTATTGTGCTGAAGTTTCTTCCAAAGGCAGTTTGGAACTCGGTAGTGAATGTTGCAACTAAGGACAGACAATGTTAACACAGTATGCGCTTCAGCACTCGGCGGTCCAGTTCTGTGAGCTTGTTCTTTGCACTTGTATGGAATACCACTTTGCGGCTGAGCCATTTGTTGCTCCTAGACATTTCCACTTAACCTGTTGGGTCTAGGGGGCAGCATTTGCACGTCTGGATAAAAAAAATGTACCCGATTTAATCTGGTTACTAATCCTACCCAGTAACTAGAATATGCATATACTTATTATATATGGATAGAAAACACTCTAAAGTTTCCAAAACTGTTTGAATGGTGTCTGTGAGTATAACAGAACTCATTTGGCAGGCAAAACCCTGAGACATTTTCTGACAGGAAGTGGATACCTGATGTGTTGTATTGACTTTAAACCTCTCCCATTGAAAAACACAGGGGTTTAGGAATATTTTGGCACTTCCTATTGCTTCCACTAGATGTCACCAGCCTTTACAAAGTGTTTTGAGTCTTCTGGAGGGAGATCTGACCGAACAAGAGCCATGGAACGGTGATGTCCCATTAGACACCTGGCGCGCTACTTCATGTTGGGTACCCTCGTTCCAATACGTTATAAAAGGCTATGCATTCGTCCACCTTGAATATTATTCATGTTCTGGTTAAAAAAGGCCCTAATGATTTATGCTATACAACGTTTGACATGTTTGAACGAACGGAAATATATTTTTTCCCCTCGTTCATGACGAGAAGTCCGGCTGGCTTACATCATGTGCTAACGAGACGGAGATTTTTGGACATAAATGATGAGCTTTTTTGAACAAAACTACATTCGTTATGGACCTGTGATACCTGGAAGTGACATCTGATGAAGAGAATCAAAGGTAATGGATTATTTACATAGTATTTTCGATTTTAGATCTCCCCAACATGACGTCTAGTCTGTATCGCAACGCGTATTTTTCTGGGCACAGTGCTCAGATTATTGCAAAGTGTGATTTCCCAGTAAGGTTATTTTTAAATCTGGCAAGTTGATTGCGTTCAAAAGATGTAAATCTATAATTCTTTAAATGACAATATAATATTTTACCAATGTTTTCTAATTTTAATTATTTAATTTGTGACGCTGACTTGACTGCCGGTTATTGGAGGGAAACGATTTCCTCAACATCAATGCCATAGTAAAACGCTGTTTTTGTATATAAATATGAACTTGATAGAACTAAAAATGCATGCATTGTCTAACATAATGTCCTAGGAGTGTCATCTGATGGAGATTGTAAAAGGTTAGTGTATCATTTTAGCTGGTTTTATGGTTTTGGTGACCCTGTCTTTGACTTGACAAAACATTACACACAACTCTTGTAAATGTACTGTCCTAACATACTCTAAATTTATGCTTTCGCCGTAAAACCTTTTTGAAATCGTAAAACGTGGTTAGATTAAGGAGATGTTTATCTTTCAAATGGTGTAACATAGTTGTATTTTTGAAAAATTTGAATTTTGACATTTATTTGGATTCAAATTTGCCGCTCTTGAAATGCACCTGCTGTTGATGGAGTGCACCACAGGTGGCACGCTAGCGTCCCACCTAGCCCCAAGAGGTTAATAATGATAACACTCACAGTTGTACGGGACAGCTCTAGCAGGGAAGAAATCTGATGAACTGACTTGTTGAAAAGGTGGTATCCTATGACAGTGCACAGTTGAAAGTCACTGAGCTTTTCAGTAAGGCCATTCTAACACTGTTTGTCTATGCACTGTGACTGATCAATCACCAGCCACACAGCTGGGCCTGGCCTGCACTGATCCGTCGTCTTTGGATTCAACCTCACCATCACTAGCCTCGTGGCATTGGGCCAGTTAGGTGTGTGTGTATGTGTTTGGGCGTGTGCAGGCACGCAGGCAGATGGTTTTCCTGTGTCCTGACTGTGTGTTTGTGTGTTCCGTGCCTGTGTCCTGACTGTGAGTGTGTGTGTTACGTGCCTGTGTCCTGACTGTGTGTGTGTGTTTGTGTGTTCCGTGCCTGTGTCCTGACTGTGTATGTGTGTGTGTGTGTGTGTCTGTGTTCCGTGCCTGTGTCCTGACTGTGTATGTGTGTGTGTGTGTCTGTGTTCCGTGCCTGTGTCCTGACTGTGTGTGTGTGTGTTCCGTGCCTGTGTCCTGACTGTGTGTTTGTGTGTTCCGTGCCTGTGTCCTGACTGTGTGTGTGTGTGTTACATGCCTGTGTCCTGACTGTGTGTTTGTGTGTTACGTGCCTGTGTCCTGACTGTGTGTTTGTGTGTTACGTGCCTGTGTCCTGACTGTGTGTTTGTGTGTTCCGTGCCTGTGTCCTGACTGTGTGTTTGTGTGTTCCGTGCCTGTGTCCTGACTGTGTGTTTGTGTGTTCCGTGCCTGTGTCCTGACTGTGTATGTGTGTGTTACGTGCATGTGTTTTGTTTGACTGCTGAAAGACATGACATTGGATGGAGATTGACCTATTACATTTGTAGTTATGGACTATGAGATGGTCGATGACGAAGGAGATTGACCTATTCAATTTGGAGTTATGGACCATTAGATGGTCGCTGATGCAGTTTAAAGTTGTCAAAAGGTGTTCTTTAGTACTGAATGGTTTACCTTGTAAATGTCCCATATAGAAAAGTGTCACACCCTGATCTGTTTCACCTGTCTTTGTGATTGTCTCCACCCCCTTGCAGGTGTCGCCCGTCTTCCCCATTATCCCCTGTGTATTTATACCTGTGTTCTCTATTTATCTGTTGCCAGTTCGCTTTTTTTTTCAAGCTTATCAGCGTTTTTCCCCGTCTCTCGATTATTTCTGTTTCCTAGCTTCCCCGTTCTTCCTGCCCTGACCCTGAGCCTTCCTGCCGTCCTGTACCTTTGCCCCACCTATCTGGATTACTAACCTCTCCCTAACCTTGACCTGTCCTTTTGCCTGCCCCTGTTCGAATAATAAACTTTGTTATTTCGACACTGTCTGTACCTGGGTCTTACCTTAAACGTGATAGAAAAAAAACATTTTTTTTTTAAAGTGTGCAGTACATGCTGGTTAGATGTCATTCACCACTACCTCTAGAGGCTGGGATTCATGTATTATTTACCTCATATGATTAAATAGAATTCGAAGGGATGTGGTAAAGTCTCCTGACGACGAACGAAAGTGTTTGGGAAAATGTTGCAAAATGTTTTATAAACTAAAAGTAAAAAAAAAAAGCTCTGATTGACATGTTAATTTGCAAACGTAATGAAGTAACATGGAATCAGAAAAAGATTCAAGCGCTGCTAGAAATAAATGTATTATTTTTTCTCTGCCATTGATGATTTTTAAAGCCTGTATTCACAAACCAAGACTCCACCCATTCACTTCCTACTCGTTGTTGAGTTGTTATTCTCCTAGTTCACTGTGGGTGAATGGGAATAAACCACGGTAAAGAATCTATGGTGTTTTATTTAAGCATCCTCAGCGTTTTGACACGAAAATAAACCAATGCAACCTCTATAATATGTAGGAATACATTCAAATATAGAGATTTTTGCTAATGTTCAAAGGCATTGTTTTGACATGGAATCTATTGTTTAAGATTCCTAAAAACACAACAGCCAAGGGTGGAAATGTATCGATTACATGCATTTATTACATGCAAATTGACAATTTCTGTTACTGATCAGCTAAGGGACAATTTCATTAAGCCCATGTGTGAACAGCAGTTCTAGAACTTTCAGCCATGTGTGAACAGCAGTTCTAGAACATTCAGCCATGTGTGAACAGCAGTTCTAGAACATTCAGCCATGTGTGAACAGCAGTTCCAGAACATTCAGCCATGTGTGAACAGCAGTTCTAGAACTTTCAGCCATGTGTGAACAGCTGTACTAGAACATTCAGCCATGTGTGAACAGCAGTTCTAGAACTTTCAGCCATGTGTGAACAGCAGTTCTAGAACTTTCAGCCATGTGTGAACAGCAGTTCTAGAACTTTCAGCCATGTGTGAACAGCAGTTCTAGAACTTTCAGCCATGTGTGAACAGCAGTTCCAGAACATTCAGCCATGTGTGAACAGCAGTTCTAGAACTTTCAGCCATGTGTGAACAGCAGTTCTAGAACTTTCAGCCATGTGTGAACAGCAGTTCCAGAACATTAAGCCATGTGTGAACAGCAGTTCTAGAACTTTCAGCCATGTGTGAACAGCAGTTCTAGAACATTCAGCCATGTGTGAACAGCAGTTCTAGAACATTCAGCCATGTGTGAACAGCAGTTCTAGAACTTTCAGCCATGTGTGAACAGCTGTACTAGAACATATGAGTGTGTAACTGGCAGTACAGTATCCACCCAACAGCCTCCATGCACATATCGTCTGAAGTTCTGCCTCAACAGTGCAGAGCCTTTCGTCCTCTGTTGTACTTAAAAGGCTGAATACGGAAGATTTTGTAAAGTCATATGGTGGGTACAGTATGTCTATCGAGTTATGTGTCAGTCATCTTGTCCACATCCGTCAATCTATTGTTTCTCTTTCCACATGTAGTTATCTAGCTCACTGTGTCAATCTCCTCTGCTATAGCTAAAAGCAAAGATTCTCTTACATTCTGGGGATATAACAATTCAATCCCAATCTTTTTCCCCCAACTTTATTTGATTTCAACTCTAGACTACATTATAGTAGGTAATATATTTTCAGAATATAATAAAATCAGGAATAAGGACATTATTTAGCATTGGGAACACAGTAAATCAAACTCGTTTGTCTCGGACACATGAAAGAAAGATGGCCGATGTGATAAATCCAATATATTATAACCATATTGGTCTCTATTTATAATGAAATGACATCTGTTTTAGGTTTGGTTTTGCTTGATGTAGCAGGACGTGATGTGTTAGCAATGTGATTTAGAAGTCCAGATATACTGGAAACGTAATAGATTTGAATGTAAGTTTAGCTATATTAAGGAAAAACTTTTGTAGTTACTAGTGATGATAATATGATATAGTGTGTTATAAGGGAGACTTCCCCAGCGAACATCTTTTTTTCCCCCAGAACGTTAGGTGGGAGTCGCTCCTTGACACTGTTTGGTATTTCAAGGCTTTGTAATTGTGCACCAACAGGCTGGTACCAGGCTAATAATACTATCTTTGTGCCGGAGATTCAAATCAGAATTCCTCTCTAAGGTTCTATTCCTCCAGAATGAAATCGTTCTAGAACTCATTATAGTTCTGTGGATACGCCTGCCTGTTCTCCTCTCCTAAAAAGAACATGGGTGGTTTTCTACTACAGGAATGTTCAATGATGTTTCCTCTACAATTCATATTCATGGAGGATAAACAAGTATTCAAGCCACACAATGAGAAAGTTGTTGGCTTTTGAATGGCATCAAATTGTGAACATCAATCAATCATTGATAAACCTTGCACTTGACTGCACTCCAATAACATCAAATAAAAATCAAATCAAATCAAAGTTTATTTGTCACGTGCGCCGAATACAACAGGTGTAGACCTTACATTGAAATGCTTACTTACAGGCTCTAACCAATAGTGCGAAAAAAATGTGTGTGTGTAGGTAAGTAAAGAAATAAAACGACAGTAAAAAGACATTTGAAAATAAGTGTAGCAAGGCTATATGCAGACACCGGTTAGTCAGGCTGATTGAGGTAGTATGTACATGTAGATATGGTTAAAGTGACTATGTATATATGATGAACAGAGAGTAGCAGTAGCGTAGAAGAGGGGTTGGCGGGTGGTGGGACTCAATGCAGATAGCCCGGTTAGCCAATGTACAGGAGCACTGGTTGGTCGGGCCAACTGAGGTAGTATGTACATGGATGTATGGTTAAAGTGACTATGCATATATGATAAACAGAGAGTAGCAGCAGCGTAAAAGAGGGGTGGGGGGGGGGGCACACAATGCAAATAGTCCGGGTAACCATTCACCTGTTCAGAAGTCTTATGGCTTTGGGGTAAAAACTGTTGAGAAGCCTTTTTGTCCTAGACTTGGCACTCCGGTACCGCTTGCCATGCGGTAGTAATAAGCAATCATTCAAAACTTAAAAAACGACTCGATCATCCACGTAATCTTACAGAGTGAGGAGGTGTGTGTTTATGTTTGTGTGTGTGTGTGTGTGTGTGTGTGTGTGTGTGTGTGTGTGTGTGTGTGTGTGTGTGTGTGTGTGTGTGTGTGTGTGTGTGTGTGTGTGTGTGTGTGTGTGTGCATGGTGGGAGGAGCAGGGGCTAACAAGCATTTCCAACAAGAGCCGTCAGCTCCTCAGTCCAAAGCGAGGCAGAGGAAGACGCCTCACAAGTCCTCAACATCCAGTGAAACTGGAGGGCGCGCAACTCAAATAAACAATCATAAAAATTATGGATGTTAAACATTTAGGTACATATAAGTGTCTTATATCGGCTGAAAGCTTAAATTCTTGTTAATCTAACTGCATTGTCCGATTTACAGTAGCCATTACATCGAAAGCATGCCATGCGATTGTTTGAGGACGGCGCCCCATATCAAAATATTTTTCCACCGGCACAAGTTTCATAAATACACAATTAGTGATTAAATATTCACTTACTTTTTGAAAATCTTCCTCTGATTTTTCATCCAAAGGGTCCCAGCTATAACATGTAGTGTCATTTTGTTACATTAAAATCCTTCTTTATAACCCAAAAAGTCAGTTTAGTTGACACCATCGATTTGAGCAATCCACTCGTTCAACATGCAAACAAAGGAATCTGAAAATCTACGCCTGAACTTTGTTTCAACAAGTCAAAATACATTTCTATTTACTCCTCAGATACCCTAAAATGTAATCAAAGTATAATATTTCTTACGGAAAGAAGTATGTTCAAAAGGAAACCGATTTTAGCAGGTGCGTTCTGTCTTCATCGCGCACACACAAATTTCCAAGACTGAGTCCCTGTACTAAAACTGATATGTCTTATTCGTTTTGGAAGTTATAAGCCTGAAACCTTGAGCATAGACTGCTGACACCCTATGGAAGCCATAGGAATTACATCCTGGGAGCTAGAATTCAGTGTTCCCCTATACTTTCCATTGTAAGAGCATGGGCTCTCTTTGGATTTTCTCCTACCATTGTGTTATAGTCTCCTACATTATTTTAACATTTCTACAAACTTCAGTGTTTTCCTTCCAATGGTACCAATTATATGCATATCCTGGCTTCAGGGCCTGAGCAACAGGCAGTTTACTTTGGGCACGTCATTCAGGCGTACATTGAGTTGCAAAGAAAAAGCCATATCTCAGACTGGTCAATAAAAATAAAAGATTAACATGGGCAAAAGAACAAAGATGCTGGAAGAGGCGCACCCCGCATCCCGGAGTCGCCTCTTCACTGTTGATGTTGAGACTGGTGTTTTGCGGGTACTATTTAATGATGCTGCCAGTTAAGGACTTGCGAGGCATCTGTTTCTCAAACTAGACACTCTAATGTACTTGTCCTCTTGCTCAGTTGTGCACCGGGGCCTCTCACTCCTCTTTCTATTCTGGTTAGAGCCAGTTTGCGCTGTTCTGTGAAGAGAGTAGTACACAGCGTTGTGTGAGGTCTTCAGTTTCTTGGCATTTTCTCTCATTGAATATCCTTCATTTCTCAGAACAAGAATAGACCGAGTTTCAGAAGAAAGGATTTTGTTTCCGGCCATTTTGAGCCTGTAATATAACCCACAAATGCTGATGCTCCAGATACTCAACTAGTCTGAAGAAGGCCAGTTGTATTGCTTCTTTAATCAGTACAACAGTTTTCAGCTGTGCTAACATAATTGCAAAAGGGTTTTCTGAGTTAGAATACCTCATGGTAAGCCGCAGACCATACTATTTACCAAGACATTTTTAAGCTTTTCTTTTACATAGCTATCTCTTTTCCACCACACTAAAATCGCACTCAACAATCTGTAAGAAAACAAGACAGTGCACATTCAGAGGATGCATTTCTCGTGGCCAGTGATTTTAATGCACCGGCTCTGAGTAAAATCTGTTTTACCTCATTTCTACCAGCATGTCATTTGTGCAACTAGAAGTGACAAAACTGTAGATCACCTTCAACTCTACATTCACAAATGCATACAAGTACAAACCTTTATATAATCTAATATGATATATTTTTTAGGGGGGGGGGGGTTGTATTCTTGTTCTTACACGAGTAGATGAGTGGTGAAATTAATATCATTAATCAGACAATCAAACTAATATTTAAAATGGCGGACAAAACATTGTCATGATGTGGACCTTTCTGGGTATATATCATGGCTTCCCCCTCTCTCTCTCTCTCACTCTCCTACACCCAGGTTCTGAGATGCACAACTTTTGCACAGAATAAAATCTCTTCAAAACATTCCATAGTTCCCCTACTAGTTACAGCTATAAGCATACAGTACCATTATTTCCTGCTGCATTCATTATGTGTCTCAAATCTCCAATGAGTCTTAATTAGGAGCAAAGCTTTATCATTATGCAACCTTCCTGAACTGACAGATAGTCTAGTGTGTTGTGGCCCTTCTTCTCCCCTCGCATCGACCAAAGAGAAGCAAGTTTTCACTCCATCCCTTCGTCTCTCCTTTCCTCCCTCCCTCTGTCCTTTCTCGTCTTCTTTGTTCATTGTTGCTTCTAGATAGGCCACAATTAATCACTGCCAGTGGTAGACAGTCAGATATGAAATGTACATAATGTAATAGCAACGTATTGTCTTAAGGTTAGGAAATGGAGTATTTGAGTCCCGTGGTACACTCCCGCTCCTCTGCTGTGAGGCTGTACACCCAAATGGAGCCCTATTCTCTATTTGGTGCTCTGTGTAGAGCCCTGGTATGTGGTCTAAAGTAGTGCATTGAATAGGGAATAGGGTGCCATTTGGCATAAACACTAACTTTCTACTATAAGAGAGAATCATCTGGCTTGGAGGCTTCAGAGTGTCTCTTCAATATCCACATAACTATAGCAACACGTTATTCAGTACAGGGTGCTGCACGGTGTTCAGAGAGCACACCACGAAACACACAATATTATCACAGTGGGTTGTGGGAAAATAACCATGTGTGATTTGTTGACCTATCACTGATTCTTACTATACTATTTGTGAATTTGATGGATTTATTACACAGCATCCCAAATGGACACCCTATTCCCTACATAGTGCACTACTTTTGACCAGAGCCCTATGGGACACTTTTCCCTACATAGTACACTACTTTAGACCAGAGCCCTATGGCACCCTTTTGCCTATAGTGCACTACTACCAGAGCCCTAAAGTAGTGCACTAGGAAGGGTAGGTAGAGCCAATAACACTAAAACCGATCCAGGTTACAGCTACATGGGCTGCTTCACACAGATGGAAGGGTATTGTGTAATATCTATTCTGGTAACTCTCCAGTGACGATAAATCACATTGTTACGGGTTTCAAAACACATGGTATTATATTCACTCAACTCATTGTGTCATTTGGCCCTGACTGGCTGTCTGATTGAGGATGTGTGTGTGCGTATGTGCACCTGTGTGTGTGTGTATGTGGTGTGTGTGTGTGTGTGTGTGTGTATTATAGCTCTGTGTGTGATTGAGCAAGTGTTTGTGTGTGGGTTTTGTCCAACATGTCTTTGGACCTACTCACTGCCACAGTCATACTCTGGACCTAGTTTTGTCCCATGGAATAAATGTTGTGGATCTTAATGTTTTTCCTCATAATCCTGGATTATCGGACCACCATTTTATTTCGTTTGCAATTGCAACAAATAATCTGCTCAGACCCCAACCAAGGAGCATTAAAAGTCGTGCTATAAATTCTCAGACAACCCAAAGATTCCTTGATGCCCTTCCAGACTCCCTCTGCCTACCCAAGGATGTCAGAGCACAAAAATCAGTTAACCACCTAACCGAGGAACTCAATTTAACCTTGCGCAATACCCTAGATGCAGTTGCACCCCTAAAAACTAAAAACATCTGTCATAAGAAACTAGCTCCCTGGTATACAGAAAATACACGAGCTCTGAAGCAAGCTTCCAGAAAATTGGAACGGAAATGGCGCCACACCAAACTGGAAGTCTTCCGACTAGCTTGGAAAGACAGTACCGTGCAGTATCGAAGAGCCCTCACTGCTGCTCGATCATCCTATTTTTCCAACTTAATTGAGGAAAATAAGAACAATCCGAAATTTCTTTTTGATACTGTCGCAAAGCTAACTAAAAAGCAGCATTCGCAAATGGAGGATGGCTTTCACTTCAGCAGTAATAAATTTATGAACTTCTTTGAGGAAAAGATCATGATCATTAGAAAGCAAATTACGGACTCCTCTTTAAATCTGCGTATTCTTCCAAAGCTCCATTGTCCTGAGTCTGCACAACTCTGCCAGGACCTAGGATCAAGGGAGATACTAAAGTGTTTTAGTACTATATCTCTTGACACAATGATGAAAATAATCATGGCCTCTAAACCCTCAAGCTGCATACTGGACCCTATTCCAACTAAACTACTGAAAGAGCTGCTTCCTGTGCTTGGTCCTCCTATATTGAACATAATAAACGGCTCTCTATCCACCGGATGTGTACCAAGCTCACTAAAAGTGGCAGTAATAAAGCCTCTCTTGAAAAAGCCGAATCTTGACCCAGAAATTATAAAACTATCGGCCTATATCGAATCTTCCATTCCTCTCAAAAATGTTAGAAAAAGCTGTTGCCCAGCAACTCACTGCCTTCCTGAAGACAAACAATGTATACGAAACGCTTCAGTCTGGTTTTAGACCCCATCATAGCACTGAGACTGCACTTGTGAAGGTGGTAAATTACCTTTTAACCTGTTAGGGCTAGGGGGCAGCATTTGCACGTCTGGATAAAAAAAATGTACCCGATTTAATCTGGTTACTAATCCTACCCAGTAACTAGAATATGCATATACTTATTATATATGGATAGAAAACACTCTAAAGTTTCTAAAACTGTTTGAATGGTGTCTGTGAGTATAACAGAACTCATTTGGCAGGCAAAACCCTGAGACATTTTCTGACAGGAAGTGGATACCTGATGTGTTGTATTACCTTTAAACCTATCCCATTGAAAAACACAGGGGCTGAGGAATATTTTGGCACTTCCTATTGCTTCCACTAGATGTCACCAGCCTTTACAAAGTGTTTTGAGTCTTCTGGAGGGAGATCTGACCGAACAAGAGCCATGGAACGATGATGTCCCATTAGACACCTGGCGCGCGAGTTCATGTTGGGTACCCTCGTTCCAATACGTTATAAAAGAGTATGCATTCGTCCACCTTGAATATTATTCATGTTCTGGTTAAAAAAGGCCCTAATGATTTATGCTATACAACGTTTGACATGTTTGAACGAACGTAAATATATTTTTTCCCCTCGTTCATGACGAGAAGTCCGGCTGGCTTACATCATGTGCTAACAAGACGGAGATTTTTGGACATAAATGATGAGCTTTTTTGAACAAAACTACATTCGTTATGGACCTGTGATACCTGGAAGTGACATCTGATGAAGAGAATCAAAGGTAATGGATTATTTACATAGTATTTTCGATTTTAGATCTCCCCAACATGACGTCTAGTCTGTATCGCAACGCGTATTTTTCTGGGCGCAGTGCTCAGATTATTGCAAAGTGTGATTTCCCAGTAAGGTTATTTTTAAATCTGGCAAGTTGATTGCGTTCAAGAGATGTAAATCTATAATTCTTTAAATGACAATATAATATTTTACCAATGTTTTCTAATTTTAATTATTTAATTTGTGACGCTGACTTGACTGCCGGTTATTGGAGGGAAACGATTTCCTCAACATCAATGCCATAGTAAAACGCTGTTTTTGGATATAAATATGAACTTGATAGAACTAAAAATGCATGCATTGTCTAACATAATGTCCTAGGAGTGTCATCTGATGGAGATTGTAAAAGGTTAGTGCATCATTTTAGCTGGTTTTATGGTTTTGGTTACCCTGTCTTTGAATTGACAAAACATTACACACAACTCTTGTAAATGTACTGTCCTAACATACTCTAAATTTATGCTTTCGCCGTAAAACCTTTTTGAAATCGTAAAACGTGGTTAGATTAAGGAGATGTTTATCTTTCAAAGGGTGTAAAATAGTTGTATGTTTGAAAAATTTGAATTTTGACATTTATTTGGATTCAAATTTGCCGCTCTTGAAATGCACCTGCTGTTGATGGAGTGCACCACGGGTGGCACGCTAGTGTCCCACCTAGCCCATAGAGGTTAATGACGTCAGACAGAAGCTCTGCATCTGTCCTCGTGCTCCTAGATCTTAATGCTGCTTTTGATACCATCGATCACCACATTCTTTTGGAGAGATTGGAAACCCAAATTGGTCTACATGGACAAGTTCTGGCCTGGTTTAGATCTTATCTGTCGGAAAGATATCAGTTTGTCTCTGTGAATGGTTTGTCCTCTGACAAATCTATTGTAAATTTCGGTGTTCCTCAAGGTTCCGTTTTAGGACCACTATTGTTTTCACTATATATTTTACCTCTTGGGGATGTCATTCGAAAACATAATGTTACATTTCACTGCTATGCGGACGACACACAGCTGTACATTTCAATGAAACATGGTGAAGCCCCAAAATTGCCCTCGCTAGAAGCCTGTGTTTCAGACATAAAGAAGTGGATGGCTGCAAACGTTCTACTTTTAAACTCGGACAAAACAGAGATGCTTGTTCTAGGTCCCAAGAAACAAAGAGATCTTCTGTTGAATCTGACAATTAATCTGGATGGTTGTACAGTCGTCTCAAATAAAACTGTGAAGGACCTCGGCGTTACTCTGGACCCTGATCTCTCTTTTGAAGAACATATCAAGAGTCTTTCAAGGACAGCTTTTTTCCATCTACGTAACATTGCAAAAATCAGAAACTTTCTGTCCAAAAATGATGCAGAAAAATTAATCCATGCTTTTGTTACTTCTAGGCTGGACTACTGCAATGCTCTATTTTCCGGCTACCCGGATAAAGCACTAAACAAACTTCAGTTAGTGATAAATACGGCTGCTAGAATCCTGACTAGAACCCAAAAGAATTGATCATATTACTCCAGTGCTAGCCTCCCTACACTGGCTTCCTGTTAAGGCAAGGGCTGATTTCAAGGTTTTACTGCTAACCTACAAAGCATTACATGGGCTTGCTCCTACCTATCTTTCCGATTTGGTCCTGCCGTACATACCTACACGTACGCTACGGTCACAAGACGCAGGCCTCCTAATTGTCCCTAGAATTTCTAAGCAAACGGCTGGAGGTAGGGCTTTCGCCTATAGAGCTCCATTTTTATGGAATGGTCTGCCTACCCATGTGAGAGACGCAGACTCAGTCTCAACCTTTAAGTCTTTACTGAAGACTTATCTCTTCAGTAGGTCCTATGATTAATAACCTCTTGGGGCTAGGTGGGACGCTAGCGTGCCACCCGTGGTGCACTCCATCAACAGCAGGTGCATTTCAAGAGCGGCAAATTTGAATCCAAATAAATGTCAAAATTCAAATTTTTCAAAAATACAACTATGTTACACCATTTGAAAGATAAACATCTCCTTAATCTAACCACGTTTTACGATTTCAAAAAGGTTTTACGGCGAAAGCATAAATTTAGAGTATGTTAGGACAGTACATTTACAAGAGTTGTGTGTAATGTTTTGTCAAGTCAAAGACAGGGTCACCAAAACCATAAAACCAGCTAAAATGATGCACTAACCTTTTACAATCTCCATCAGATGACACTCCTAGGACATTATGTTAGACAATGCATGCATTTTTAGTTCTATCAAGTTCATATTTATATCCAAAAACAGCGTTTTACTATGGCATTGATGTTGAGGAAATCGTTTCCCTCCAATAACCGGCAGTCAAGTCAGCGTCACAAATTAAATAATTAAAATTAGAAAACATTGGTAAAATATTATATTGTCATTTAAAGAATTATAGATTTACATCTCTTGAACGCAATCAACTTGCCAGATTTAAAAATAACCTTACTGGGAAATCACACTTTGCAATAATCTGAGCACTGCGCCCAGAAAAATACGCGTTGCGATACAGACTAGACGTCATGTTGGGGAGATCTAAAATCGAAAATACTATGTAAATAATCCATTACCTTTGATTCTCTTCATCAGATGTCACTTCCAGGTATCACAGGTCCATAACGAATGTAGTTTTGTTCAAAAAAGCTCATCATTTATGTCCAAAAATCTCCGTCTCGTTAGCACATGATGTAAGCCAGCCGGACTTCTCGTCATGAACGAGGGGAAAAAATATATTTCCGTTCGTTCAAACATGTCAAACGTTGTATAGCATAAATCATTAGGGCCTTTTTTAACCAGAACATGAATAATATTCAAGGTGGACGAATGCATACTCTTTTATAACGTATTGGAACGAGGGTACCCAACATGAACTCGCGCGCCAGGTGTCTAATGGGCCATCATCGTTCCATGGCTCTTGTTCGGTCAGATCTCCCTCCAGAAGACTCACAACACTTTGTAAAGGCTGGTGACATCTAGTGGAAGCAATAGGAAGTGCCAAAATATTCCTAAACCCCTGTGTTTTTCAATGGGATAGGTTTAAAGTCAATACAACACATCAGGTATCCACTTCCTGTCAGAAAATGTCTCAGGGTTTTGCCTGCCAAATGAGTTCTGTTATACTCACAGACACCATTCAAACAGTTTTGGAAACTTTAGAGTGTTTTCTATCCATATATAATAAGTATATGCATATTCTAGTTACTGGGTAGGATTAGTAACCAGATTAAATCGGGTACATTTTTTTTATCCAGACGTGCAAATGCTGCCCCCTAGACCCAACAGGTTAAGTATAGTCTGGCCCAGGAGTGTGAAGGTGAACGAAAAGGCTGGAGCAACGAACCGCCCTTGCTGTCTCTGCCTTGCCGGTTCCCCTCTCTCCACTGGGATTCTCTGCCTCTAACCCTATTACAGGGGCTGAGTCACTGGCTTACTGGTGTTCTTCCATACCGTCCATGGGGGGGGTGCGTCACTTGAGTGGGTTGAGTCACTGACGTGGTCTTCCTGTCTGGGTTGGCGCCCCCCCCCCCCCTTGGGTTGTGCCATGGCGGAGATCTTTGTGGGCTATACTCGGCCTTGTCTTAGGACGGTAAGTTGGTGGTTGGAGACATCCCTCTAGTGGTGTGGGGGCTGTGCTTTGGCAAAGTGGGTGGGGTTATATCCTGCCTGTTTGGCCCTGTCCGGGGCTATCATTGGATGGGGCCACAGTGTCTTCTGATCCCTCCTGTCTCAGCCTCCAGTATTTATGCTGCAGTAGTTTATGTGTCGGGGGGCTAGGGTCAGTCTGTTACATCTGGAGTATTTCTCTTGTCTTATCCGGTGTCCTGTGTGAATTTAAATATGCTCTCTCTAATTCTCTCTTTCTCTCTTTCTTTCTTTCTCTCGGAGGACCTGAGCCCTAGGACCATGCCTCAGGACTACCTGGCATGATGACTCCTTGCTGTCCCCAGTCCACCTGGCCGTGCTGCTGCTCCAGTTTCAACTATTCTGCCTGCGGCTATGGAACCCTGACCTTTTCACCGGACGTGCTTGTTGCACCCTCGACAACTACTATGATTATTATTATTTGACCATGCTGGTCATTTATGAACATTTTAACATCTTGACCATGTTCTGTTATAATATCCACCCGGCACAGCCAGAAGAGGACTGGCCACCCCTCATAGCCTGGTTCCTCTCTAGGTTTCTTCCTAGGTTTTTGGCCTTTCTAGGGAGTTTTTCCTAGGGAGTTTTTCCTAGCCACCGTGCTTCTTTCACATGCATTGCTTGCTGTTTGGGGTTTTAGGCTGGGTTTCTGTACAGCACTTTGAGATATCAACTGATGTACCAAGGGCTATATCAATAAATTTGATTTGATTTGATTTGATTTGGTATAGCTCTGTGAGTGTGTTTGTGTGTGTTTTTAGGTCTGTGTGTGCGTTTATGTGTGTGTGTGTGTGTGAGAGAGAGAGAGAGCTACATGATAGTTAGCAGCATGCCAGAGCGGTTCACTTTAAATAAAAACAAGGTAATGATGACACTAAATCAGAGTCTTTACTAGTCCTTAAATTATCATAATCGGTTTTTTACTAGTTATCTCATTATCATCAGAGCCTTTGTTAGTTATTTGATTATCATCAGAACATTTGCTAGTTATTACATTATCATTAGATACTTTACCAGTTATTACATTGTTATCAGATATTTTACTAGTCATTATATTAGCATCAGAGCATTTGCTAGTTATTACATTATCATCAAAACCTTTACTAGTGATTACATTGCATTACATTACATGTTTTGTAATTCTATGAATCTTACCCAGTTGATTAACTCACCCACTCGCCCTAATCTAAAATGCCCTGATAAATCTACCCTGATTGATTTGATATTGACAAATGTTCCACATAAATATTCTGCGGTTGGTGTTTTTTGTAATGATTTAAGTGACCATTGTGCTGTTGTTGCTATTAGAAATACTAAGATTTCTAAGTCTAACCCGCGTTTTATTCGTAAGAGAAATCTGAAGTGTTTCATTGAGCAGGCTTTCTTTCATGATTTGTTTTATTTTGACTGGAGCAAGATTGAGCTTATCCCTGATGTGGAAACTGCCTGGAAATTCTTTCATGATGGTTTTCTCCAAATAGTAAACAGACATGCTCCATTCCGCAGGTTCAGGGTTAAAGGGAGGGATAATCCATGGTTTTCGTCTGAGCTTTCTTGCATTGTTCACGACCGTAATCTAGCCTGGGCTAAAGCAAGGAAATCGTGTTCTGATGCTGATTGGCTTGTTTTTAGGCAGTTACGAAACAAGTGTTCTTCTCTTCTCAGGAAGGCCAAATCTGAATATTTTATGTCTGTTACCACTGATAACCTGAATGACCCTAGAAAGTTTTGGAAGGCTATTAAGTCTATGTCTGGTAACAGTAATGTTAATGAATTACCGTCATGTGTATTGAAGGACTCTGTTGCTATATATGACAAAACTGAAATGCTGAATTGTTTCAATGAGCACTTTGTATCATCTGGTAGGCTGTTTGATTCAGTGTCCTCTGTCTCTGTACAACCTTGTGTTGATGAACCAGTGAGAGCTGGTCAAACTTTTAGCTTTTTGCCATTCTCAGTGCAGGTGGTACATAAAGCCCTGAAATCCTTAGATCAGAGAAAGCCTGCAGGTCCTGATCTTTTGGATCCCTGCTTTTTAAATCTGGCAGCTGATTTCATAGCTGAACCACTTGCATATCTGTTTAATCTAACCCTGGAATGTAATGAAATTCCAAAGATCTGGAAATCAGCATTTGTTCTGCCACTTTTAAAAGGGGGAGATCCAACTCTTTTAAATAATTATAGGCCAATCTCAAAGCTGTCACCCCTGGTGAAAATACTTGAAACCCTTGTGAGTGACCAGCTAAAAGAGTTTTTATATACTAACTCTATTTTATCAATGTACCAATCGGGTTTCAGGAAGAAGCATAGCACAATTACAGCAGCCATGAAGGTTTTATGATATCACTGAAGCTCTTGACAAAAAACAGCATTGTGTCTCACTTTTTATTGATCTCTCTAAGGCTTTTGATACAGTTGATCATGCTATACTAAGGCAGAGATTGTCGAGTGTAGGTCTTTCAGAGCATGCAGTTGCATGGTTTGTTAACTATCTGTCTGATAGAACTCAGTGCACTCAATTTGATGGGCTTAGGTCTGTTAAATTGTCTGTCTTAAATGGTGTGCCCCAAGGCTCTGTACTTGGTCCTCTCTTATTCACTATTTATATAAATAATTTAGACAAAAATGTCCAAAATGCACAACTTCATTTTTATGCTGATGATACTGTTATTTACTGTTGTGCTTCATCTCTTACAAAAGCTTTCCAGAACTTGCAAACTGCTTTTAATACTGTTCAACATACCTTGTCTCAATTGAAGCTTATCCTCAATACTGACAAAACTAAACTTCTGGTGTTTTCTAAAGCAAGAAATAGACCCCTGAACCTTTCACCTATTACTACCTTTCAGGGCAAGGAGATTGAGGTTGTAACCTCATATAAATATCTTGGAATTTTGATTGATGATGGCCTCTCTTTTAAAATGCATATTCAACAACTTACAAAAAAATTGAAGCTGAAATTAGGATTTTATTTTAGGAATAAGGCTTGTTTTTCTTTTGAAGCCAGAAGGAGGCTAGTATCAGCTACATTTTTGCCTTTACTAGACTATGGGGATATTTTATATATAAATGCTTCCGCTCAGTGTTTGAGATCAATTGACACCCTTTACCATGGCACTTTGAGATTTATTTTAAATTGCAAAACCCTTACGCACCACTGCACTTTGTATACCAGGGTTGGCTGGCCTTCTCTAGTCACTCGTAGGCTCAGTCACTGGTATACTTTTATTTACAAAGCCATTTTGGGTTTACTACCTTTTTATTTGGGCATTTTTATTGTTCAGAAATGTGGTGGGTACTCTCTTCGTTCGAGGGACTTTATCTTGCTAACTGTTCCAAATGTCCGAACTGAATTTGGTAAAAGGGCTTTTATGTACTCTGCGCCATCGTCTTGGAATGCCTTACAAAATACTTTTAAACTGGAAGAACTTGTCCCGATTGGTATTTTTAAATCACTGATGAATGATCTTGAGACTGATTCCCTGACCTGTCAATGTTTTTAATTTGCTGTTTTTGATTTTGTTATATTCTTTGTTAATTTTATGGTTTTTACTAGATTACTTGTAGTTTTTCATGTTGTTTGTCTAATTTTTGTAATGACTTGGCGCTGCCTATTTTGGCCAGGACGCTCTTGAAAAAGAGATTTTAAATCTCAATGAGCCTTTCCTGGTTAAATAAAGGTTAAAAAAAATAAATAAAAAAAAACATTATCAGAGCCTTCACTAGAGACATTACATTATCATCAGATTATTTACTAGTCATTACATTATCATCAGAAAATTTACTAGATTCACTATATTTTCAGCAGATAATTTACTAGTCATTACATTATCATTGGAGCCTTTACTAGTCATTACATTATCATTAGATCATTTACTAGAGTCATTACATTATCATCAGAGCCATTGCCAGTTATAGCATTATCATCACAGTTTTTTATACCAGGTATAAAAACATTTGTTAGTTATTAGATTATCATTAGATCATTTTTTTTTACATTATCATCAGAGCCTTTATTAATTATTATATTATCATCAGAGACTTTACTAAATATTACATTATCATCAGATATGTTCTAATTATTACATTATCACCAGAGGATTTGCTAATTATTACATTATCATCGGAGACGTTAATATATATTACATTATCATCAGATATTTTCTAATTATTACATGATCATCAGAGGCTTTTCTAATTATTACATTATCATCAGAGGCTTTACTAATTATTACATTATCATTAAATAATTTACTAGAGTCATTACATTATCATCAGAGCCATTGCCAGTTTTAGCATTATCATCACAGTTTTTTATACCAGGTATAAAAACATTTGTTAGTATTAGATTATCATTAGATAATTTAAAAAATGTAACATTATCATCAGAGGCTTTATTAATTATTATATTATCATCAGAGACTTTACTAAATATTACATTATCATCAGACATTTTCTAATTATTACGTTATCACCAGAGGCTTTACTAATTATTACATTATCACCAGAGGTTTAGCTAATTATTACATTATCATCAGAGACTTTGCTAAATATTACATTATCATCAGATATTTTCGAATTATTACATGATCATCAGAGGCTTTACTATTTATTACATTATCATCAGAAGCTTTACTAATTATTACATTATCATCAGAAAATTTTCTAGATTCACTACACTATCGTCAGAGGCTTTACTAGTCATTACATTATCATCAGAGCTTTTATTAGTCTTTACAAAGATATTATCATCGAGACTGATTTGAAATCCTTTGAGAAAAATGAAAAGCTACCTTGATTTGATGTTGTCTAGTAGTACAAAATTATCAGATGGCAGTTTCAACCTCAGAGATTTGTCTGGGTCTCAGTCTCAGAGATGTATCTCGGGCTCAACCTCAGAGATGTGTCTGGGGCTCAACCTCAGAGATGTGTCTGGGGCTCAACCTCAGAAGTGTGTCTGAGGCTCAACCTCAGAGATGTGTCGGGATCAACCTCAGAGATTTGTCTGGGGCTCAAACTCAGAGGATGAAAGCATTACAGGAGAGCACGTTTTTGTCTGAAACCCGGACAGGAAGCATTTCATCTACAGTTGACAGAAGGGATCTACACATCCTGTCTCTATACATCTTCACCACCACCCCCAGCCCTAGTCTTCCTCCACCCCCAGCCCTAGTCTCCTCCACCCCCATCCCCAGCCCTAGTCTTCCTCCACCCCCACCCCCAGCCCTAGTCTCCTCCACCCCCAGCCCTAGTCTTCCTCCACCTCCACCACCACCCCTAGCCCTAGTCTTCCTCCACCCCGAGCCCTAGTCTTCCTCCACCCCCAGCCCTGGTCTTCCCCCACCACCACCCCCAGCCCTAGTCTTCCCCCACCACCACCCCCAGCCCTAGTCTTCCCCCACCCCCACCACCACCCCCAGCCCTAGTCTTCCCCCACCACCACCACCACCCCCAGCCCTAGTCTTCCCCCACCACCACCCCCAGCCCTAGTCTTTCCCCACCACCACCCCCAGCCCTAGTCTTTCTCCACCCCCACCACCACCCCCAGCCCTAGTCTTCCTCCACCCCAACTCCCAGCCTTAGTCTTCCTACACCCCCACCCCCAGCCCTAGTCTTCCCCCACCACCACCCCCAGCCCTAGTCTTCCTCCATCCCCACCCCCAGCCTGTAAAGGGTAGTACAATAGTAATATTATAGTATAATAGTAATACAGCTATACTCCATGTCCTGTAAAGGGTAATACAATAGTAATATTATAGTATAATAGTAATACAGCTATACTCCATGTCCTGTAAAGGGTAATACAATAGTAATATTATAGTATAATAGTAATACAGCTATAATCCATGTTCTGTAAAGGTTAATACAATAGTAATATCATAGTATAATAGTAATACAGCTATAATCCATGTCCTGTAAAGGTTAATACAATAGTAAAATTATAGTATAATAGTAATACAGCTATACTCCATGTCCTGTAGCATGCTAAGAGTTAACAACACTTATGCTTGGCACTTAACTGTGAAAGCAATAGAAGATGACCCCCTCAGCAGAAAATGGCATTCATGAATAGAGTCAGTGTCATGTTTGGATTTGAAATAGATTCTAAGGGAACAATTCCTAGTGTTATCTAGTGTGCATATGTTTGTATGGCTGGCTGCCACTATTGTATTGCATTGTATTTGCCCAAAGGGCCAACTTATCCTGTGAAAATCCTGCAGCCGTTGCAGCTTTGCACATTATCCTTAATAATAACCAGCGAAATAAAAAATCTAATATTAATGTATAAATATTTAGGCTGAGGCTATGTGGTTGGAATTCCATCACTAAACAGTGAGTGCCAGGCATGACCTGCGAAGCAATCGGAATGATTATCACATTATCCAATGAGATTCAAACGTTATTTCACTCCATCCCCCATCCACCATTACCTCCTGGGCCTAAACGCCCCCGTGTGTTGCTATGGCAACATCATCTCCTTTTAGAGTTAAGCCCTCTGCAGTCCACGCAGTGGATTTCACACGCATGAACACACACGCGGACACGCGCACACACACACACACACACAAAGTGTAGACAAAGGCCTACGCACCTTTTAATATCAACAAGTTTGAAGCCATCTGGGAGATAATTACAAATACGGTCCTGTTCAACAGTAGGGCATACGGAATAAGGTGTAATTTGGGAGACATCAGTAATTAGAAGTAATGCATTTTGTTCACTCAGAAATGTGAGTTTTGATTTACGACCTTAATGTCAAAGGTCAGGTCGTAGGTCACGTACATGTATGCACATAAAGTAGGTCAGGTGGTTCAGGCATGTTGTTGACTGATGTTTTGTTCACTGAAGAATGTGAGTGTTGATTGATGATGTATATGCCTGTTCATAACCTTTGTATGTGAGTGATCCAAATCCTTTCCTACTAAAATAGGGTTGTCTCCCAAATGGCACCCTATTCCCTATGTAGTGCACTACTCTTATAGGAGTGGTGTAGTAGTGCACTATTTAATATGGAATAGGGTGACATTTTGGATGCAATCTATGAATCATCTTACAATGTGAGTTCAACAGCTATTCAATTCAGATTCTATCTGGTTTGCATTTATGCTTAACAAAGAACAAAGCTCAACAATTGGTTAGTGTTGAGTGATTAGCTCTTTATGAGGTCGGATTGGTTTTGTTCCATAAAAAAAAAGATATATTCATTAAATTCATTGTGAAATATTCTCTTGAAAGGTGAACTTGAAAATATTTGAGATTTTTAATTGAAAATCTAAAACATTTCGTTGTCCCTAACAACACAGAATAAAAAAATATTTTTTTTAAATCAGGGTCACATAGAGTTTCTTGGTACGTCTTAAACAAATATACTTTGACACAAAAGTATATAACTCACTTACATGGTTATGGACTTAAAAAGAAATGTCAGATATAGAGTTCAAATGTATTACATTTTGAGTTCTACCCAAAATTACAAGTTACATACTATTTACAGTACATTACAGAAAACAGAAATATAACAAAACCGTTTGACATAGAAATACCAGATTAGCAGCAGGTTTTTTGAAATAATGTTTATTAATTATGACAAATATTAATAAACATTCCACCCATTATGCCACTAGGTCATTTGACAGCAATAAAAAGGCTACTAACAACCAAAAAATGGTAGTGACTGTTCATTACTGCTTATCACTTATTAACAATATTTTATTCACTTTACTTTTGTCACGTCCTGACCAGTATAAGGTTAATTGGTATTGTAGTTTGGTCAGGACGTGGCAGAGGGTATTCGTTTTATGTGGTTCGGGGTGGTGTGTTTTGTTGAAGGGGCATTTGGTTTAAGTATTCCGGGGTTTTTGGGCACTGTTTGGTTTTCAGGTATTCTATGATTTTGTCTAGTATGTCTGTTTTTATGTTTGGTTAATTGGTGTTGGGACTCTCAGTTGAAGGCAGGTGTTGTCTATCTGCCTTTGATTGAGAGTCCCATATATGAGGGTGTGTTTGTTTGTTATTTGTGGGTGATTGTTCTGTGTTGAGCCTATGCTTTGCCAGACTGTTGGTTGTTCGTTCATTCTTGTGGTTTGTTATTTTGGCATTCATTTTGAAAATAAATAAACGTCAAGATGAGCCTGCACTTACCTGCTGCGTTTTGGTCCTCAATGTCCAACGACAACCGTGACAGAATCACCCACCACCAAAGGACCAAGCAGCAGAGGAAGGAGCAGAGGGAATTTGGATTGGATACATGGAGGAAATGGAGCAAAGACCGGGAATGCTACCGAGGAACACGACTGGCGATTAAACCCGAGAGGCAACCCCAAAACATTTTTTGGGGTGGGCATATGGGTAGTTTGGCGGGGCAAGTTTGGAGCCCCAGGCCAAATCCCCGGACTGTTTCTCGGAGGCCAGTTAATGGACAGGTCTTATGCTTCGGGGTAATGGGTGTTATGGCGAGGCCAAGTGTTTTTAGGCCAGTACGCGCTATACCAGCGCCCCGCAGTTACCAGGGGGTAGTAGGCATTCAGCCAGAAAGGGCGATGCCAGGTTTAAGCTCGAGACCGCCAGTAAGCCTCCATGGGCCTATATATCCTGTTCCCGCTCCACGCACTAGCCTAGAGGTGCGTGTTCCCAAGCTGGCATATCCGGTACCAGCACCACGCACCAGGATTATAGTGCGTCAGCCCACCAGTCAACAGTCACCAGAGCTGCCCGCCAGTCAACAGTCGTCGGAGCTGCCCGGCAGTCAACAGTCGTCGGAGCTGCCCGCCAGTCAACAGTCGTCGGAGCTGCCCGCCAGTCAACAGTCGTCGGAGCTGCCGGCCAGCCAACAGTCGTCGGAGCTGCCGGCCAGCCAACAGTCGTCGGAGCTGCCGGCCAGTCAACAGTCGTCGGAGCTGCCCGCCAGTCAACAGTTGTCGGAGCTGCCCGCCAGTCAACAGTCACCAGACTGCGCTGAACTGCCGGAGTGGCCAGAATGCGCTGAACTGCCGGAGTGGCCAGACTGCGCTGAACTGCCGGAGTGGCCAGACTGCGCTGAACTGCCGGAGTGGCCAGACTGCGCTGAACTGCCGGAGTGGCCAGACTGCGCTGAACTGCCGGAGTGGCCAGACTGCGCTGAACTGCCGGAGTGGCCAGACTGCGCTGAACTGCCAGAGTGGCCAGACTGCGCCGAACTGCCGGAGTGGCCAGACTGCGCCGAACTGCCGGAGTGGCCAGACTGCCCCGAACTGCCGGAGTGGCCAGACTGCCCCGAACTGCCAGACTGCCCCGAGCTGCCAGACTGGCCAGACTGCCCCGAGCTGCTGGAGTGGCCAGACTGCCCCGAGCTGCCGGAGTGGCCAGACTGCCCCGAGCTGCCGGAGTGGCCAGACTGCCCCGAGCTGCCGGAGTGGCCAGACTGCCCCGAGCTGCCGGAGTGGCCAGACTGCCCCGAGCTGCCGGAGTGGCCAGACTGCCCCGAGCTGCCGGAGTGGCCAGACTGCCCCGAGCTGCCGGAGTGGCCAGACTGCCCCGAGCTGCCGGAGTGGCCAGACTGTCCCGAGTTGCCAGACTGCCCCGACTGTCCCGAGTTGCCAGACTGCCCCGAGTTGCCAGACTGCCCCGACAGCCTGGAACGGCCTGAGCCGGAGCCACCTCCAGAGATGGGTGGGTTGGGGAGGGGGGCACTGTAGCACAGTGCCGTCGTTGACGGCAGCCACCCTCCCTTCCCTCCCTTTTAGTAAGGGGAATTTTTTTTTTGGGTGTTGCTTGGGGTTATTTTTGTTAAGGTGCTTCCGGGGTTAGCATCTTTAAGGGGGGGGTACTGTCACGTCCTGACCAGTATAAGGTTAATTGGTATTGTAGTTTGGTCAGGACGTGGCAGAGGGTATTCATTTTATGTGGTTCGGGGTGGTGTGTTCTGTTGAAGGGGCATTTGGTTTAAGTATTCCGGGGTTTTTGGGCACTGTTTGGTTTTCAGGTATTCTATGATTTTGTCTAGTATGTCTGTTTCTATGTTTGGTTAATTGGGGTTGGGACTCTCAGTTGAAGGCAGGTGTTGTCTATCTGCCTTTGATTGAGAGTCCCATATATGAGGGTGTGTTTGTTTGTTATTTGTGGGTGATTGTTCTGTGTTGAGCCTATGCTTTGCCAGACTGTTGGTTGTTCGTTCATTCTCGTGGTTTGTTATTTTGGCATTCATTTTGAAAATAAATAAACGTCAAGATGAGCCTGCACTTACCTGCTGCGTTTTGGTCCTCCTTCACCGACGACAACCGTGACAACTTTATTTAAATCTTTCAGTTGTGAATATAATATATATATATATATATATATGTACATATTTTTTTTGAAGATAACATCTCATGTCTGTTCAGGCAGTAGCAGCCTGACAGAAAGGCAACCATCTAACGTTATCTCTGTGCTCCCCAACGAGCCATGCTCCCGTTGGCTAGCGAAAGGGTAGCCCATGATCATTGGGTTGCCACAGCTGTCCATTGCTGCAGAGTTGTCTGACTAAATCACTATTTTAGTTGTTCTAAAAATAGTGTAACCGGCATACTTTCAAGACTGCTACAAACAATCAATCGATTAGTATAGCTATACCTCCCGAACTGTCTCTATCCCTCTTGTCACTGTGTTGTGTACATTCCTCTATCATGAGGTCTGTGTGCGGATGCTGGGAAGAATAGAAGCAATCGATTCTGGTCATTGTACTTAATTACCACATTTTCTGTGCTGAACTAGGTTGAATATTTGCCTATTGAAAACTACAACCCCCTAATATTCGTTCTTGATTTGACCTCTCTCTGCTTGATAGAATTTCTTTGTAGGATTTCTCTCACATTGAGCTCACAAAATTTTTTATGGAATTCAAGTAATTGAGCCTACGTGGGTGAGTTATTTGTTTAATAATCACGAGAACAAAATAAATATGTTAATCGCTCAGGACTACAATGGGTAGATCAAATATTTGTCTAGTTCCACCACAGAAACATCATAGTGCGTACCTACGCAATGTCCAATATTCCTCCCTATTCCCAAGATCATTGCCTTTTCCTTTCAATTGAAGCAAGAAGCTATAAACATTATATTCCATGTGCCGACTAACAAAGTTCCTACATCAAGGGAAACCAAACTAGAGAAACAGGGAACTGAGTTTTTACTGAGTGGGGTATTACTACAAGCTCTCAGACACAATATTAAGGGTTGTTGCAGTGTTGTTCCTTAGACATTGCATTCAATGTACTTTATTTTACCAGAAAATAGAGACACACTGTATCATTGTTGCTTGGTTCCTTGATCTGAAGTATAGACTACATCTTTACATATACAGTGGGGAGAACAAGTATTTGATACACTGCCAATTTTGCAGGTTTTCCTACTTACAAAGCATGTAGAGGTCTGTAATTTTTTATCATAGGTACACTTCAACTGTGAGAGACGGAATCTAAAACAAAAATCCAGAAAATCACGTATGATGTTTAAGTAAATCATTTCCATTGTATTGCATGACATAAGTATTTGATCACCTACCAACCAGTAAGAATTCCGGCTCTCACAGACCTGTTAGTTTTTCTTTAAGAAGCCCTCCTGTTCTCCACTCATTACCTGTATTAACTGCACCTGTTTGAGCTCGTTACCTGTATAAAAGACACCTGTCCACACACTCAATCAAACAGACTCCAACCTCTCCACAATGGCCAAGACCAGAGAGCTGTGTAAGGACATCAGGGACAAAATTGTAGACCTGCACAAGGTTGGGATGGGCTACAGGACAATAGGCAAACAGCTTGGTGAGAAGGCAACAACTGTTGGTGCAATTATTAGAAAATGGAAGAAGTTCAAGATGACGGTCAATCACCCTCGGTCTGGGGCTCCATGTAAGATCTCACCTCGTGGGGCATCAATGATCATGAGAAAGGTGAGGGATCAGCCCAGAACTACACGGCAGGACCTGGTCAATGACCTGAAGAGAGCTGGGACCACATTCTCAAAGAAAACCATTAGTAACACACTACGCCGTCATGGATTAAAATCCTGCAGCGCACGCAAGGTCCCCCTGCTCAAGCCAGCGCATGTCCAGGCCCATCTGAAGTTAGCCAATGACCATCTGGATGATCCAGAGGAGGAATGGGAGAAGGTCATGTGGTCTGATGAGACAAAAATAGAGCTTTTTGGTCTAAACTCCACTCGCCGTGTTTGGAGGAAGAAGAAAGATGAGTACAACCCCAAGAACACCATCCCAACCGTGAAGCATGGAGGTGGAAACATCATTCTTTGGGGATGCTTTTCTGCAAAGGGGATAGGACGACTGCACCATATTGAGGGGAGGATGGATGGGGCCATGTATTGCGAGATCTTGGCCAACAACCTCTTTCCATCAGTAAGAGCATTGGAAATGGGTCGTGGCAGGGTCTTCCAGCATGACAACGATCCGAAACACACAGCCAGGGCAACTAAGGAGTGGCTCCGTAAGAAGCATTTCAAGGTCCTGGAGTGGCCTAGCCAGTCTCCAGACCTGAACCCAATAGAAAATCTTTGGAGGGAGCTGAAAGTCCGTATTGCCCAGCGACAGCCCCGAAACCTGAAGGATCTGGAGAAGGTCTGTATGGAGGAGTGGGCCAAAATCACTGCTGCAGTGTGTGCAAACCTGGTCATGAACTACAGGAAACGTATGATCTCTGTAATTGCAAACAAAGGTTTCTATACCAAATATTAAGTTCTGCTTTTCTGATGTATCAAATACTTATGTCATGCAATAAAATGCAAATTAATTACTTCAAAATCATACAATGTGATTTTCTGGATTTTTGTTTTAGATTCCGTCTCTCACAGTTGAAGTGTACCTATGAAAAATATTACAGACCTCTACATGCTTTGTAAGTAGGAAAACCTGCATATCGTCAGTGTATCAAATACTTGTTTTCCCCGCTGTATCTATAGGCTATATCTATATCGATAGACAAAACTATCCCACCACTCATATTATTCTCCATTCCCACAATGGAGGGCATTAAGAAGTCAGAATGTGCATCCGAATATATATATATATATATATTTTTTTTTTAATATATATTTTTATATATAGGCTATATCTATATCTATAGGCTATTTCTATATCTATAGGCTATATATATCAATAGGTTATATCGATAACTATAGGGTATATCTATAGGCTATATATATATATATATATATATATATATATATATATATATATATACATATAGGCTATATCTATAGGCTATTTCTATATCTATAGGCTATATATATATCAATAGGTTATATCGATAACTATAGGTTATATCTATAGGCTATATATATATATATATATATATATATATTTATATATATATATATATAGGCTATATCTATGGGTTCTATCTATATCTATAGGCTTTATCTCTAGGTTATATATATATATATATATATATATATATATATATATATCCATAGGCTATATCTATAGGCTACATATATCTATAGGCTATATATAAATCTATAGGCTATATCTATATATATTTATAGGCTATATCTATATATATCTATAGGCTATAAATATTGGCTATATCTATATCTATAGGCTATATCTATAGGTTACAGTTGAAGTCAGAAGTTTACATACACTTAGGTTAGTCATTAAAACTCATTTTTCAACCACTCTACAAATGTCTTGTTAACAAACTATAGTTTTGGCATGTCGGTTAGGACACCAGCTTTGTGCATGACACACGTCATTTTTCCAACAATTGTTGACAGACAGATTATTTCACGTATAACTCACTGTATAACAAGTCCAATGGGTCAGAAGTTTACACTAAGTTGACTGTGCCTTTAAACAGCTTGGAAAATTCCAGAAAATTATGTCATGGCTTTAGAAGCTTCTGAAAGGCTGGTTGACATAATCTGAGTCAATTGGAGGTGTACCTGTAGATGTATTTCAAGGCCTAACTTCAAACTCAGTGCCTCTTTGCTTGACATCATGGGAAAATCAAAAGAAATCAGCCAAGACCTCAGAAAAAAATTGTCGACCTCCACAAGTCTGGTTCATCATTGGGAGCAATTTCCAAACACCTGAAGGTACCATGTTCATCTGTACAAACAATAGTACACATGTATAAACACCATGGGACCACACAGCTGTCATACCGCTCAGGAAGGAGACGCGTTCTGGGTCTTCCAAATGGGTCTTCCAAATGAACAATGACCCCAAGAATACTTCCAAAGTTGTGGCAAAATGGCTTAAGGACAACAAAGTCAAGGTATTGGAGTGGCAATCACAAAACCCTGACCTCAATCCTGTAGAAAATGTGTAGGCAGAACTGAAAAAGCGTGTGCGAGCAAGGAGGCCTACAACCTGATTCATTTACACCAGCTCTGTCAGGAAGAATGGGCCAAAATTCAACCAACTTATTGTGGGAAGCTTGTGGAAGGCTACCCAAAACATTAGACACAATTTAAAGGCAATGCTCCCAAATACTAATTGACTGTATGTAAACTTCTGACCCACTGAGAATGTGAAGAAACTGGTTCCCACGGGGGACCAGTACGTAAAACATTTTTTTTATGAAATGTATGCATTCACTACTGTAAGTCGCTCTGGATAAGAGCATCTGCTAAATGACTAAAATGTAAATGTAAAATGAAATAAATCATTCTCTCTACTATTATTCTGACATTTCACATTCTTAAAATAAAGTGGTGATCATAACTGACCCAAGACAAGACATTTTAATATAATTAAATGTCAGGAATTGTGATAAACTGAGTTTAAATGTATTTGGCTAAAGTGTATGTAAACTTCCGACTTCAACTGTATATCTATATCAATAGGCTTTATCTATATCTATAGGCTACATATCTATATCTATAGGTTATATCTATATCTATAGGCTATATCTATATCTATATCTATAGGCTATGTCTGTATCTATAGGCTATATCTATAGGCTATATCTATATCTATAGGCTATATCTGTATCTATAGGTCATATCTATATCAATAGGCTATATCTATATCTATAGGCTATATCTAAATCTATAGGCTACATATCTATATCAATAGGCTATATCTATATCTATAGGCTATATCTAAATCTATAGGCTACATATCTATATCTATAGGCTATATCTATATCTATAGGCTATATCTATATATATATCTATATATCTATATCTACAGGTAATATCTATATATAAGCTATATCTATATCTGTAGGATATTTATATGTTATATCTATGTTATATCTCTATCTATATGCTATATCTATATCTATAGGTTATATCTACATCTATAGGTTATATCTACATCTATAGGTTATATCTATATCTATATATATCTATATCTATATCTATATCTATATATCTATATATATATATATATATATATATATATATATATATATATATATATATATATATATAGGCTATCTCTATAGGCTATATATCTATAGGTTATATCTGCACACACAAATATATATATATATATATATATATATATATATATATATATATATATATATACATATATATGTTAGATCTATATATAGGCTATATCTATATCTATAGGTTTCATCTATATCTATAGGCTATATCTATATATGCATTATATCTATATCTATAGGCTATATCTATATATGCATTATATCTATATCTATAGGCTATATCTATATCTATATCTATAGGCTATATCTATATATGCATTATATCTATAGGGTATATCTATATCTATAGGGTATATTTATATCTATATCTATATCTATATCTATAGGCTATATCTATATATGCATTATATCTATATCTATAGGGTATATCTATATCTATATCTATAGGCTATATCTATATCTATAGGGTAGATCTATATCTATATCTATAGGGTATATCTATATATGCATTATATCTATATCTATAGGGTATATCTATGGTCTTTCTATAGATAGAGTTCCTCTGTCATTGTCTGTGTTCTTTTGCCCATCTAATCTTTTCTTTTTATTTGCCAGTCTGAGATATACCTTTTCTTTGCAACTCTGCCTAGAAGGCCAGCATTCCGGAGTCGCCTCTTCACTGTTGACGTTGAGACTGGTGTTTTGTGGGTACTATTTAATGAAGCTGCCAGTTGAGGACTTGTGGGGTGCCTTTTTCTCAAACTTGACACTTTAATGTACTTGTCCACTTGCTCAGTTGTGCTCCAGGGCCACCCACCCCTCTTTCTATTCTGGTTAGAGCCAGTTTGCGCTGTTCTGTGAAGGGAGTAGTAAACATCGAGATCTTCAGTTTCTTGGCAATTTCTTGTATGGAATAGCCTTCATTTCTCAGAACAAGAAAAGACTGACAAGTTTCAGAAGAAAGTCTTTGTTTCTGGCCATTTTGAGCCTGTAATCGAACCCACAAATGCTGATGCTCCAGATACTCAACTAGTCTAAAGAAGGCCAGTTTTATTGCTTCTTTAATCATGACAAGTTTTCAGCTGTGCAAACATAATTGCAAAAGGGTTTTCTAATGATCAATTAGCCTTTTAAAATGATAAACTTGGATTAGCTAACACAACGTGCCATTGGAACACAGGAGTGATGGTTGCTGATAATGGGCCTCTGTACACCTATCTAGATATTCCATAAAAAAACAGCCATTTCCAGCTACAATAGTAATTTACAACATTAACAATGTTTACACTGTATTTCTGATCAATTTGATGTTATTTTAATGGACCAAAAAATTTGCTTTTCTTTCAAAAACAAGGATATTTTTAAGTGACGCCAAACTTTTGAACGGTAGTGTATATATATAACATTCTATTGGTTGCAATAATTTTGTATAATAATTTAAATAGAACAATTCTAAGTTTTGAATCTGCTGTTGTTTTCCGTATCAGTTCATAAACCATGTGCCATGGCATTGGTACACTTGTTAAGCAAATTTTTATTCCTGAACTTATTTGGGCTTGCCATAACTTATTGACTCAAGACATTTCAGATTTTAATTTTGAATGAATTTGTAAAAATTTCTAAAAACATAATTCCACTTTGACATTATGCTATATTGTGTGTAGGGCCAGTGACATAAAAATCGAAATAATATCCATTTTATATTCAAACTGTAATACAACAAAATGTGAGAAAAATTCAAGGGGTGTGAATTGTTTCGGAAGACAATCAATCTCCTCTAGCTATGTTGCCTGACCAGAGCCCGACGGGCTTCGACATTACACAGGGTCGAGTAGGGCCTGTTTTTTCATCAATAACTAGGGTATCACTAACATCATTAAGCTGAGCCATTTGCCATTTGTCGTACTCTGCTGTTCAGTACAAATCACATCTGACTAAGATCGTTTTTTTTCGTTTTTTTTTACCTTTGTCATAACATGGTGGAAGAAGTGCTTCAACCTCATCAAATACAAGACAGGCTTGATTATTTCACACAAAATAATAATGCTCCTTGAGTTTTGTTGGAGATTTGAGTGACGAAAAGTAGTTAACAGCTAACTGCTCTCTCATGTCTCGTCATTGAGCAGAGCAGCACAAGCAGAGCAGTTGCTATGGAAACTCAGACTCAGAGTCGCCATCAGCAGAGTGCAGGGAGCGAGTGACAGACAGAGAGGAGCAGCTAATGGATTTACGAACAATGGAAGTTATTTCTGATTTCGGGCCGGACTTACAATTGGCAGAAGCAATTGGGCCTGGGTGGGGTAGGGCCTGAAGGTCATGTCTCTCTGTCTCTCTCTCACTCACTCTCTCTCACTCTCTCTTTCTCTTTCTCTCTCTGTCTCTCTCTCTGTCTCTCTTTATCTGTCTCTCTCTCTGTCTCTCTCTCACTCTCTCTCTCTCTGTTTCTCTCTCTCTCTGTCTCTCTTTATCTGTCTCTCTCTGTGTTTCTGTCTCTCTCTCTCTCTCTGTCTCTCTCTCTGTCGATCTCTGTGTTTCTGTCTCTCTATCTTTGTCTCTGTCTCTCTCTCCCCTTTTAAATTTCTCTCAGGATTGACACTTCTGGGACTGCCTAGGAAACTACCTGTTGGTACAGGCAACGTTGCAGTACTTTGGGGACTGCCTAGTAAACAACCTGTTGGTACAGGAAACACGGCAGTACTTTGGGGACTGCCTAGTAAACAACCTGTTGGTACAGGCAACATGGCAGTTTGAAAGACCATGAAACATGAGATGCAGTGGGCGGCTTGTACGGACCTTAGAGCTGTGCTGCTGGGGGCTGTGTATGGGGGGCTGGTGAACCGTCTGGTGGACTTTGTAGGGGTGTGGGGCGTAAGGGGTGTTCTATGTACAGTGGACGAGGAAGGGGCTTGGTTCTAATTTTCTAAAAAGAAGGAACGTTTTTGCATTTAACTATACAACTATTAGGCCATTAACAGTAAAAAAATTGAAAAATAATTACTCTCCTCCTCTCTCGCTCTGTTTTCCTTTGAGTTTGCTTCAACCAGCCTGGAGAGCCAGATGGGCAGGGTTTACACTTTTGGGAATATTCTGTTGGTTATTTTGCTTCAGGCAGACTCAATCAAACACAGCTGTAGTATTTTTTTTTTAAAGATTTCAAACAGTATTTGTACACAGGTGTGGTCATCTATACCCTAGGCAGGTGTTGAACCACCATCAATCTTATTCACTGACATGTGTGACTTATAGAAATGAAGATGAACAAGGGACTTTTTCTTTTCCTCTGTTGTTATAAATGTCATGAAAAAAATAGCTTGGAGTGTAGAAAGGTTTATGATCGAGTCAGAAACCAAAAAGCTGAGGCGATGGTGGCATGCATGTAATCCTTGGCTGTAAGGTGAGACATGAAACAAGAGGCTGATGGTGCGTCGTAAAAGGTGCTATCTGTAGCCTGAAGGGGTTCTTCAGCTGTCCCCATTGGACAAGCCTTTGAAGAATCCTTTCCAAAAAAAGGTTCTACAGTGCATTCGGGAAAGTATTCAGACATTTTTTTCTACATTTGTTACATTACAGCCTTATTCTAAAATGTATTACATTGTGTTTTACCCGCTCATCTATCTGCACACAATAACCCATAAAGTGAAAGCAAAAACATGTTGTTTTTTATTTACAAATGAATTAAGACTAAAAATCGGAAATATCACATTTGCATAAGTATTCAGACAATTTACTCAGTACTTTGTTGAAGCACCTTTGGCAGCGATTACAGCCTTGGCACACCTGTATTTGGGTAGTTTTTCCCATTCTATTCTGCAGATCCTCTCAAGCTCTGTCATGTTGGATGGGGTGCATCATATAATCTATCTATCTATCTATCTATCTATCTATCTATCTATCTATCTATCTATCTATCTATCTATCTATCTATCTATCTATCTATCTATCTATCTATCTATCTATCTATCTATCTATACTGCTCAAAAAAATAAAGGGAACACTTAAACAACACATCCTAGATCTGAATGAAAGAAATAATCTTATTAAATACTTTTTTCTTTACATAGTTGAATGTGCTGACAACAAAATCACACAAAAATAATCAATGGAAATCCAATTTATTAACCCATGGAGGTCTGGATTTGGAGTCACACTCAAAATTAAAGTGGAAAACCACACTACAGGCTGATCCAACTTTGATGTAATGTCCTTAAAACAAGTCAAAATGAGGCTCAGTAGTGTGTGTGGCCTCCACGTGCCTGTATGACCTCCCTACAATGCCTGGGCATGCTCCTGATGAGGTGGCGGATGGTCTCCTGAGGGATCTCCTCCCAGACCTGGACTAAAGCATCCGCCAACTCCTGGACAGTCTGTGGTGCAACGTGGTGGATGGAGCGAGACATGATGTCCCAGATGTGCTCAATTGGATTCAGGTCTGGGGAACGGGCGGGCCAGTCCATAGCATCAATGCCTTCCTCTTGCAACAACTGCTGACACACTCCAGCCACATGAGGTCTAGCATTGTCTTGCATTAGGAGGAACCCAGGGCCAACCGCACCAGCATATGGTCTCACAAGGGGTCTGAGGATCTCATCTCGGTACCTAATGGCAGTCAGGCTACCTCTGGCGAGCACATGGAGGGCTGTGCGGCCCCCCAAAGAAATGCCACCCCACACCATGACTGACCCACCGCCAAACCGGTCATGCTAGAGGATGTTGCAGGCAGCAGAAAGTTCTCCACGGCGTCTTCAGACTCTGTCACATCTGTCACGTGCTCAGTGTGAACCTGCTTTCATCTGTGAAGAGCACAGGGCGCCAGTGGCGAATTTGCCAATCTTGGTGTTCTCTGGCAAATGCCAAACGTCCTGCACGGTGTTGGGCTGTAAGCACAACCCCCACCTGTGGACGTCGGGCCCTCATACCACCCTCATGGAGTCTGTTTCTGACCGTTTGAGCAGACACATGCACATTTGTGGCCTGCTGGAGGTCATTTTGCAGGGCTCTGGCAGTGCTCCTCCTGCTCCTCCTTGCACAAAGGCGGAGGTAGCGGTCCTTCTGCTGGGTTGTTGCCCTCCTACGGCCTCCTCCACGTCTCCTGATGTACTGGCCTGTCTCCTGGTAGTGCCTCCATGCTCTGGACACTACGCTGACAGACACAGCAAACCTTCTGGCCACAGCTCGCATTGATGTGCCATCCTGGATGAGCTGCACTACCTGAGCCACTTGTGTGGATTGTAGACTCCGTCTCATGCTACCACTAGAGTGAAAGCACCGCCAGCATTCAAAAGTGACCAAAACATCAGCCAGGAAGCATAGCATCTGAGAAGTGGTCTGTGGTCCCCACCTGCAGAACCACTCCTTTAATGGGGGTGTCTTGCTAATTGCCTATAATTTCCACCTGTTGTCTATTCCATTTGCACAACAGCATGTGCAATTTATTGTCAATCAGTGTTGCTTCCTAAGTGGACAGTTTGATTTCACAGAAGTGTGATTGACTTGGAGTTACATTGTGTTGTTTAAGTGTTCCCTTTATTTTTTTGAGCAGTGTATATATATATATATATATTATATATATATATTATATATTATATATAAAATTCCTGTTGGCAATATACAATACACTGTTCCTCCCTTCCTAGGTGATTGTATACAATACAATGTTCCTGTCTTCCAACATCGGTTCCTGGAACAACCCAATTATAGCTACATCCTAAATGACACCCTATTCTCTTCTAGTGCACTACTTTCGCCTGGGCCCATAGGGTCCATAGGGCTCTGGTCAAAAGCAGTGCACTATAGGGAATAGGGTGCCATTTGGGATGCATCCTACATGTCCCTGTGTAATATCACACTTATAAAAAATGAATCCAAAAAGGTTATTTGGCTGTCCCCATTCGAGCACCATTTTTGGTTCCAGGAAGAACCCTCTTTGGTTCCAGGTAGAACCCTTTTGGGTCCAATGTACAGTGCATTCTGAAAATATTCAGACCCGTTGACTTTTTCCACATTTTGTTAAAGGCCTTATTCTAAAATGGATTAAATAAAACATTTCCTCAGCAATCTACACACAATACCCCAATAATGACATCACAATACCCCAATAATGACATCACAATACCCCAATAATGACATCACATTACCCAATAATGACAAACCGAAAAATAGGTTTTTAGGAATGTATGAAATTGTATTACAAAACAAAAATACCTTATTTACATTATTATTCAGACACTTTGCTATAAGTCTCTTGAGCTCAGAATTGAGCTCAGGTGCATCCTGTTTCCATTGATTATCCTTGAGATGTTTCTACAACTTGATTGGATTCAACCTGTGGAAAATTTAATTGATTGAACATGATTTGGAAAGGCACACAACTGTCTATATAAGGTGTGTGCCTGTCTATATATATTTGTTTTTGCTTTGTCATTATGGGGCATTGTGTGTAGATTGATGAGGATTTAAAAAAAATCAATTTTAGAATAATGCTGTAACGTAACAAAGTGGAGAACAAGTCAAGGGGTCTGAATACTTTCCGAATGTGCTGTATATGTGACCCACTCCTCGATTCGGTCTTATGTAGCAAAATTTTAAACGTTGTTTTTTATAAAATGGTATATCATACACTACAGTTGAGGAACAACGGGGAAAGTAATTCAGCTTTGGAAGTTGCTAAACTTGTAACCCCGCTTTTGAGAAAATGTGCCTTGAATGTTTTGGTACACCTACTGGAGAGCTATTCTTTGTCTACACCCATTCAGCATCGTTCACACCCTCTTAAGCCTTAGCCCCACCAATCTCTTTAAGGATTCACATGTGAGGACATGTGCTAAACAGAGTGAGTAAGGTAGTGTAGGAAACAACCAAAGATTTCAAGACTAAAAGTGGTAAAAGTAGTAGCCTACAATAAGGACAAACTCCAGGTAAAAATACACTATATCTAGTCTTCGGCCTACACCCTAATCTGACTGTGGTGCAGGTTATGATGTTCTTCACATTACCGTCTCTGGTAAACACACACTATATCAATAAAAATCTAAGTTTATTTGTCAAATGCACAGGATACGGAAGGTGTAAAAGGTACAGTGAAATGGTCATAGTAGCAACATAAAAAATCGAAAGTGTCCAGATAAAAATATATTATAATTATTTGATGATGCTTACCCAGACACTAGGGGTGTGCCCAGTAGTCGGACAAAACGAGTATCATAACGGATATGGGCAATTTTCTGGATTCTATTTTTTGTAATTATCTGTGATCAGAAAAAATATGAAGCGCTAATGATCATTCTGACTGAGTGACAACAAACCTGGCTGCCCACTGCAAGTTGAGGATTACAGTGGCTTGCGAAGAATTCACCCCCCTAGGCATTTTTCCTATTTTGTTGCCATACAACCTGGAATGATAAAATTATTTTTGAGGGGTTTGTATCATTTGATTTACACAAAATGCCTACTACTTTGAAGGTGCAAAATATTTTATATTGTGAAACATACAAGAAATAAGACAAAAATGGTGCCCCTTGCTTAGTGGGGTTGCAGACTCTGAGGCTTTTCAGGACAGGTGATTACAGTTGAAGTCGGAAGTTTACATACACTTAGGTTGGAGTCATTAAAACTCATTTTTCTACCACTCCACACATTTCTTGTTAACAACTATAGTTTGTAAAGGTGAACGTGGTACCTTCAGGCGTTTGGAAATTGCTCCCAAGAATGAACCAGACTTGTGGAAGTCTACCATTTTTTCTGAGGTCTTGGCTGATTCCTTTTGATTTTCCCATGATGTCAAGCAAAGAGGCACTGAGTTTGAAGGTAGGCCTTGAAATACATCCACAGGGACACCTCCAATTGACTCAAATGGTGTCAATTAGCCTATCATTAGCTTCTAAAGCCATGACATCATTTTCTGGAATTTTCCAAGCTGTTTAAAGGCACAGTCAACTTGGAGTATGTAAACTTCTGACCCACTGGAATTGTGATACAGTGAATTATAAGTGAAAATAATCTGTCTGTAAACAATTGTTGGAAAGATTACTTATGTCATGCACCAAGTAGATGTTCTAACCGACTTGCCAAAACTATAGTTTGTTAACAAGAAATTTGTGGAGTGGTTGAAAAACAAGTTTTAATGACTCCAACCTAAGTGTATGTAAACTTCGACTTCAACTGTATTTGGCTAAGGTGTATTTAAACTTTGTACTTCAACTGTATATACCGAGATCATGTGCCAGATCATGTGACACTTAGATTGCACACATGTGGACTTTATTTAACTAATCAATTGACTTCTGAAGGTAATTGGTTGCACCAGATCTTATTTAGGGGCTTCATAGCAAAGGGGGCGAATACATATGCACACCCCAGTTTTTCGTTTAGGATTTTGTTTTTATTTTATGAATCAAATAAATAAAAAAAATTCACTTCACCAATTTGGACTATTTTGTGTATGAAATCCATTACATGAAATCCAAATAAAAATAAATTTAAAATGACATGTTGTAGTGCAACAAAATAGTAAAAACGCGAAGGGGGATAAATACTTTTGCAAGGCACTGTAGCTAGCTAAAATGTGTCTATAACTAGCAATACAAATTGCTTTCTGAGATATTAATAATATTCCTTCACAGATCACTGCTGAATCACAGCAGCATGTCTTTTCCGTTTGGTTTGTAGCCAGCTACAGCTTGTTTGGCCCGATGTTGTTGCTGTGGTTCACACAAGTAAATTCTGGGCAGCAATGTTTATGTTTACATCCATTATCTCATCCAAT